>NC_135573.1:103120000-103325000 GCF_965152235.1 Eretmochelys imbricata | reverse complement strand
CTTATCTAGAATGAACTGCTCAAATATAAACCATGTAATTATTTCAGACAAGGTACAATAATCATTAAATCCAAATTCAAAAGTATTCTCATTATTTCAAAACATTTTTTTTCTAAATTAGAGACAGTCTTGTGATTTAGATATGTGATAACTAAGAAATATAGGTAGATGAGCTTTCAATGGATGCCTAAGCCACTGCACACATTATCATGAGAGACTATCAACATGGATCTCTATAATATATCAGTGCTATAACTAACCTGTTACACTAATGCACAGCTCAAGAAAAGCAATGTTTTACATTTCAAGTGCGCCCCTCAACTTAAAATATGAAATGTAATAAAACACTATAGTTAGACTATTAGAGCCCACTCTTGCTCCCACTGAAGTTGATGGCAAGCCTCCCACTGAGTTCCGTGGGAGTAGGTTTGGGCCCTTAAAGACTGGGGAATGACTCTGCCTTTCAGATTCCCCTCCAGTAAAACAACAGGAATATAAATATCCAGAATACTTTTCAAACTATAGAACCAGGTACATTCATCTCTTTTTAAAAAATAAATCACTTTCTAAAATAGTATTTTTTAAAAGCAATGTAGAAAGTAGCTTTTTTTAAAATAAACTCCAAAACACACAAAAATCCAACCAATGTCCCTGATCTAGAAGAGATCATTTTGATATTTTTTATGAAATACGTTTTTTTTAAAAAAGAACAAAAATACTAATAACCTTCCCAAAGCTTCACTTTCTATACTGGCAAGCAAACAGATGTCATTAATTGTAGGAAACATTAATCTGACATACAGACATTATTTATTAATTGTACAGCGCCTTCTGTGAGTGCTGAGATTCTTTACAGAATTATAGACTATGCCCCCAATTCTGCAAGCCCTTACTTGAGTGAGTAAGCCCTTACTTATGCAAGGAATTCCATTGAAGTAAATTGGGCTATTCATGCAAGGAACAGTTTTTAAGATCAGGCCTCATACAGACACTTTGAAAAAGAACGACGTTAAGTGAAAGTGGTGAGTTCTAACTATTCTTAAAAAAAAAAAAAGAAAAGAAAAAAGCAGTCACTGGAATGAAATGTATGCTGATATATTTTGCACTTAGCTTCCTACACCACTTTCAATTTTAATTATTAATTTAAAAAACAAAACAAAAAAGTGCTATATCGTGCCACTGATTTATTTTTAAACATAACTCCCCATTGATTTCAATGGGGACTTCTGCTGAAAAGTAGATTGCTCCATGTTGCCCATATTTATCAGAAACAGTATATTTTGCTGTCTGATAAAATTCTAGCATCACACTTATATGAATAGCTGTATAGGTTAGAGGGAATTCATCTCACCATTTTATCATATTCCAGGCTCTTCAACCTTTTACATCTGTCATAGATTTAAGCCAAGAAGTTGTTTTTCATATGAGTCTGGACTTGCACTGCTGGTGGAATACTTTAATAATTTATTTCACATTTGCTTTATGTTTTACAACTTGCCTTCACTCTTCCATGTACTAAAATAAAAGTGATTAAATTAATTAAATAATGCAGTATTTTATCATTTTTATTTCTGCTGAAAACAACGATTAGATAATGAAAGTGCTACTACAATGAAGTTTTACATGGAGGTTTTTTTTAGTTAATAGAGTAACTGCTTAATCTTGTAGACATCCTGTAGTTGTTACTGAAACAACAGGAGTTGAATATGAATTTTGCCTGAGTTTGGATTTCAGGGTTTGAGCCATTAACTTCTCAATTATTTGATTTTTCTCATTAGCAATTCAACAACTAACAGGTATTGAAGCTGCTAATAGTCAAGGGATGAGGGTTACCGTATGAAAAACAGTGAAAATTTTTAGCCAACACATCCACAAAGATACTTAGGGCCAGATCTTCAGGTAGTGTAAATATCACTGTAGCTGCATTGACTTCAATAGATGGATGCCAATTTGCACCAGCTGAGGGTTGGGCCCTTTATTTGAATTTTTCATGTTCATTTATTTGAAGATGTTTTGTGGAAGTCATTTTTGTTATTGTAATAGCTCGCATTACTTAGTGTGCTCTATTGGCACTATTTGGGAGGTACAAGATGTTGATGTGGAGAGAATTCTACTTTACTGGTGTCACTAACTGTACTCATCAAATGCTGTTCATGCTTCAAGCAATGCATCTCTATATGGAATACAATGTTAATCTTCTTTCTTGTAGTCTGAGAGGAACAGAGGGTGGGCAAATGGCTTAAATGGTACAGTGACTCTTCCAGTTAACATGAGGAAACATGTAAAGTTAGGAAAAAACTGGCACAGCTATAAACCCTATGTATAGATACATAGGGTTTGTAGACCCTATTTCAAGAGTCTTATATTTTACAGCAGGACATTCTCTTATATGCTACTGGAAAGCTAAAGTTTTTTCAATACCTGTGAGAGAAAAGATAACAAGTGGATGTTTCAGAGATACTAAATACCATTCACTGCTATGAAATGGGCTTAAATTAAATATTTCAGTCTCATAAGAATAATTCCTTAATGTATGCTGACTGTTAGCTAAAGGCCATTTTTCTTAGGACGAACAGTTTTACAATATGAAAGGAGCCAAAACTGTTTCACTCTGTTTTAGCTTGGTTTCTGTTTTGTTTTTATGATTATTATTTTAAAAAATCAATTCTAGTTTTGCATATAAATGATTGTAAAGCACCTTTTTGATTATATTAGATAGCGATCCTTACAATCTAAAGTAATGTTCTCTGGCAATGCAATGTTTTACTATCCATTTTTGTTCAAGTGGCATCATAAAAGCCTTAAATTATGTGCTTCATAATTGTACATACGTTCACAAGAGAATTAGATAAAACAATGAAAGTAAGAGAAAACACTCATTTTTTAGGATTAGTATACTTTCAAAAGTTAACGTGTTACTTAAAGTTTTATAACCAAAGAAATAGATCGTGAAAGGTCCAAGAAATTTGTCAAACAAAGTATTTTCTAAAACTTTTCAGATCACACGTAATATTAAAAATAATGGCAATGAAAAATCTGGAAAATCTCTTATCTGTGAATCAGGTACAGAGTTTAATAACAGAAAATCTTTAATCGTTTTAAAAAGTATATGTATTTCTAATGTATGAAGTTTAAACTACCAACCTTTCTTTCTGAAGCACGATAGGAACTATAAAGAAGTTTCAGCAGAAGACGAATTACCTCCCCCATACCAGAATGTTACATCAGGTAAAGATAAAAATGTCCTCTAATCATGAAACTAGATGTAGAAATCTCTTGCGTGCAAATCTAATAGCTATTTCAAACAGCAGCTCTTAGCAGTTTTGTTTGTATCTGTGGCAAAAGATCTTATAAATATGCTTCCCAATTACTAAAGATTGGTGAAATAGAGAATTGGACAAATACTTATAATTCATTTTGTCAGAGTAGATAAACATTTTTTCAAGCACAATTTTTATTTGTTAAACATATATAAAAAACAATTTTATTTTCTTCCAAAAATATTAACTTTCCCATGAGCCAGTAACCTTACAATTGATTGATCCTTGAAAGCAATATTACTACTTTTGCTTTATCTCCTAAAATGTACAAAGCATTTAAAAAGTTTGCTTAAATTGTTAGAAGAGATTTATTTTCTTGCAAATTAATTCTTTTTAACTCTTTATGATAGCTCTAAATCCCATAAAGAAAGATGAATTATCACATACTGAGCCCAAGCTGTGAAACAGGAGGAGACAAATAGAGACCCCTACTGTGTTTAACAATGGAGAAGAAATTCCTGGCTCAATAGAAAATTTTTCTGTCCTTTTTCACAGACCACAAAAGCTGTTAATATGGATTTGAACAGTGGAGGGCACTCTTGCTATGCAAAAACTTGTACTGACCTGGCACACGTAGCTTAATCTATTCAGTGGCCTAAATCTCAGAATTTGTTAAGTAACAGCCACCTGTGGCACAGTCACTAACTGTCTTCTGTTTAAAACATTTGCAGTTTCTAATTTGTGCAATGAAGCACTAGTTATCTAAAACACTGGTGCCATTATGTATGCATGCAGATGTGGAAGGAATGCAACATTCACAATTGGTTCCGAATATCTGTGCAAGATATTGTACCAAATAATAAGATATTTGTTATGTTTCAAGACCATATATAATAAGCTATTCAGTTGGCTGATATCACATTTTATATTTATAGAAAATACATTTGTATAATTCAATATACATGAACATGCTCACTTTTTTTTTAAACAGAATATTTTTTTATTAGGAATCCTTACAGTTTCAAGGCTGATAACTCTAACTTAGCCAGTAATGAAACAGAAAGTACAAAATCAAATAAGGCTAAATAATTAAATAAAACACCAGGGTTTTACATAATTTCCTTGTTTCAGAAAGTTGATGATTAACTAAGTCTTAAACTACATAAATGTAATTTTAGACTGCCTAACTCTGCAAAACAAAACAGACCAATGACTGAACAAATACTGGAAGAATGGCCAGTTTGTGTTTACAGGACCACAAATATGAGAAGCCAATTACGAGCCCAATCCTGCAAAGGCTTATGCACAAGAGGAATGAACACACAAACATTTAAGTCAATGAGACTACTTCTGTGAGTAAAAAGTTACTCACGTGCACAAGTGTCTGTAGGACCGAAGTATAAGTAATTCACTGCTAATTATGTAGCTCAGTCATTTTGCTCATTTGCCATTCCCTGTACTGCAGTGTTGTGTTGGATAACTAAAGCTGCACAAAAAACTAAACAAACCTATTACTGCTAGTCATACGCAGTTTATGAAACATATTACTACATAGATATAAAATCATACAATGGAATTACCAAACAGAGCTTTTTGGAGAGTTCTCTTGAAATAGTGAATAATAAGGCTGTTTTGATTAATTGAAACAAAAGTGCTATGGCACATGCAGGGTTAATTAAGAAGTTCAAGATGCAAGGCCGCACAAAAGGAAACCTTTTTCCTTCTTTGAGAACTGTAAACACTTGTCCTGAACTAGATGGGCATTTGATAAGTTGTACAGCATGTAGCAAACTCACAGGGATCTCTAGTTAACACTCAAATTCAGTGTTAACACTTAACAGAACAGTGGTAAGCCGTACTGCCAAGGTCAACTGCACAGATGTACTAATTGTATTATGAGCTTGACATCTAGTGGCCACCCCTGGCAGGGCAAAGCAGGCAAAGGTTAAATCAGCAAGCCTTGTTAAAGCACTTCTAACTACCCACCCTCAGGGAGAGTCCTTTGGAAGCTTGTTGGCACTCCGTGCAATCCCACCTTTTCACTGAGACCAAAGAGACTTTCTATAGTACACTGGACACTAATACACAGAAAACACAGAAGGGGTGGTCTTGAACACAAAAATTAACCTGTTTAAGTGTGGATTGAAAAAGACAGGCATACATTGTAAAATATTTAGACGTTCTATTGACTTTGTCAGAAGTATTATTTATTGGTGTATTTTCCAACCCCAAGAGTTTTGATTTTTTTGCGGGGAAGGAGAAGGCACAATATTAACAAAGTCAACACTGAGAAAATTAGAAAAAAATCTGGTTTGAATGTTGTGTGTGTGTACTAATATTGTGCATAGTAAATTAGAACAAAACAAAAACCTAGAGTCCAGTCTTGTTTAGCTCAGTTATTTAAAATAATTATTTTAAAATTTCACGAGTTTATGTTTTCTATAATTCATTTATGGCATGATTTTTCTAGCTTTTCCAATTTCCAATATTCCTCCCCCCCTCCAAAAAAGGAAACCATCTGTAACAGAACGCCACTTAAACATAACCCTAAAAGTACATTATGGTTTAAACCTTGCTCAATTTAATCATGGAAAACTCCTATAAAATTTAGTGGGAGGTTTTGCGAGGGTAAAGCAAGCAGCATTTTGGCCCTCTTCATTGACATGTACTGTTCAACAAAAATGTAGAATTATAACTAGATTTAACACTACTTCCTCTGAAAAGTTTATAGAACATTACTGTCAGCTTACAGACAAAATATTCTGGTTGAAGTGTTTCATGCATGCTTTATTTCGTATAAAATATGTCAGAACTGAACTATTTTAATATCATACCAGACCTGTTCTATTATCAGCAAAACTAACTGACTCACCTCCTGAGTCAATGGACAGTCTACAGATTATGCTTGTCCCCGCTTGGCAATCAGTCAGCAAATCATATGGGGAAGGGGAGGACAAAAACAAAAAACAAATAAACCCAACCAAAAAAAGAAGAAAAACAACCCCCTAAAAATCAGGACTTAAATTATTTTTCAGAAGTAGAATTTATGGACATTTGTTTGAGTTTTTTCTTTTTTAAATAAATTCTTATTTAAAAAGAAACTTGAATACTAGCTTCTCAAATGAATTTTTTTCAAGTATTTTAGAAAGTACAAGTTATCAACATTTACAATTAAAGGTATTAGTATCCTGCTGATATTTATTATACAGAAGTCAGCGTAGTACCTTTGAAGATTTCTCAAAGAAAAGAAAATATCCATATGACCACCTCAAGCTCAATGGTAAAACTTCTCAGATTAGCAGCACAAAATGAAATCTGATCCACTTTTGCCTTCTTTTACCATTATCTTGCATACAACAATCAACTTGTTAAATAATTCCTGATGTTAATCCATACACTTTCCTTTGTTCTCTTTGAAGAGAATCAAAATTATCTACAAATATATAAGCTGCAAAGTTCGTAGATGAATTATGTACAAGAATTCCAAAAGAACTTCAGCAAACAATCTCAATTATCCTCTCTCATTAAAGTGGCAATTAATCAGCAATACTTCTATTTTACCTTAAGATATTATTTTTCAAACTAAATAAGCAATCTCTGGTGTTGCTGCTTCAAAAAGAGTGTTTGCAAAATCTGGTTATTTTTTGGGGTTATTTTTTGGTTGTTTGTTTTCTTATATTTTTAATGCAGATATATTCCTATGCTTGTAGGGTGTGTGTTTAATTTATATACACACATATATCAAATATTTTTTTAAAGAAAATTGATTACACAGAATTGGTGTAATTATATATATATATATATGATTTCAAAAGAACACTGTATTATTTCAGCTAGTAGATGTTAAAATATACAGAATGTAATTCTTGTTCACCAGCATTCAAAAGATACAGCCATTAGAATGTATTATGCATTTTGCAAATGTAAAAAAAAAGAAAAAGAAAAGAAAACACTTCAATGTAATTATATGCAGCATTTTAAATAGATATTAGGTTGCAAAAATCATATTCAAAGATTGCCATTACTTGCTTCCTTTAAGGTATTCCTTTCCTCTCAAAACAAACAATAACACATCTCAGCCATTAGCTTAGAATGAAAACAGTCCAAAGCATCAATTGCCATAGTTACTCTTTCTAGAACTTTAGAACAGCAACACTGGAATCACTTTAACATTATAAAAACTTTGTTTAATTATTCCTACTTTAAAAATGCTAAGCTCATGCTCTTCACTAGTAACATGAATTAATCTGAGTCAAAATACATGTAATATTTCTCTTTTCTTTAGTAGAATATAATTTTGAATGATCAAAAATCTGTTGATTTAGGAAAAACAGAAATGCTAGAAATTTAAAACACTAACATCTGAAATCATTTTTTCTTAAAAAAGAAGAGCATATTGCGTTTTATATCAACAACAGTTTTTCCGGGTCTTCTGTCGCTCTTTGTAAATGATTTCCATCATTTTGTTTTAATATGGCATCCTTAAAATGTTGTGTGAATAAATATCTTTTTGTTCATTATTCTACAATATATCTGGCAAAGCAATCTATAATTACTAGTTGTTTGCCAACATTTCTTTTCCCATTTACAAAAGGCATATTTTACCTTTCCACATTAAAAAATCATTTAAAATGATTTTCTGAATGTAAATTTGTAGCTCATGACATTGTCAATTATCTTCAGATTTCAAACACTTTCTCACCAGACTTCCCATACTGAGACTGTTCTGTTGTTGAACTCAGCTGCATTATGCTGTCATCCAAACTGACTTCAAAAATTATTTACTACAATTCTAAAGCTTCCATTGTAACATTGCCACCTAAGTTGACTGGCCTCTATATAACTTTAAATACAGCCTGCTGTTTATCTTCCATTCTGTTTTCCAAACTGGCAGGTTTCCTTTTGCTACTGTTCATTTGTAATTATAAGTAATATACCTATAGAACATTCACTTAAAATGCTTCACTTAATGAAAATATATTTTGATAATGCTATTAAATATATGCTTACATTAAATAAATAAGCTTCCTCAACTTAATATTGGGTTATCAATAATTTCTATCACAGAGTGTAAATACTCTAAAAATATGTAAAAGGATACAGGTAATATAAAAGCATTATTACTTTCTTTGCTTTAACCCTCCCCCCCCCCCACACACCCTCAAAACTGCAAAATGACTCCTCCTCTGTTCTGTCCTGGACTGACTATTTTTGGCCTGTTGCAAAATATGTTCAGGAACTGTGGCAATATCTTGATTACAACTGTGAATGGAAATGAAAAGCACTGACTTGAAAGACATGTTTTAATTCTAAGATCTTCTTTGTGCACCTAAATATATTTGATCTTTTAAATTGTTTTAAAAGTAGCAATATTTGTATTTTGTATGATAAAGTACAAATAATTTACACTATACAAATGTGCACTACATATCCGTCATCTTGTTTACACTACTAAGTTCACCTTGTTCACATTTCTGAAATGAAAGTGAAAAACCAATAACAGGGCTCCAGCTCTTTTATTGTTAACTACACGGGGTTTCATTCCATTAATTTAAATATGTTTTAATAAAAGGGGACACAACACATTTTGATAACAGCCTTCTAAGGCTGAGAAGTATTTACATTGTTGCATTTTAGGGCTGCTGTGAAAGCCGATTTTGAGCTATTCAGGGACCACAATAATAACGCTTTAAAATTCCTCACTGGGATGCAATGTAGTCCTTTTGATGGAAAGACTGTCTTTCTCATTCGGCAGAAATAAATCCATTCATTTGATCATGTAGTCATTGAGGGCAATACAAAACAAACCAAGTGTGAGAAATTCTATGTGATGAAGTAAACAAAACAAAACCAAAAAAATATATTTCCATGACAAAAAGATTCTTTGTCCTTAATCTACCCACCATATGCAAGCGTTTCTTTTTAGCATATCTCCTGTTCTAATCTCGGGTGACATGGCTACATAGATAAGACTCCCGAAACAAAGCAAAACAAAAATAGTTTAAGAATTTTCTTCAATATATTAACTCACCAGAAGTGACATAATGAGGCAATGCAGTGTTTTCCCCCCGGTACTAAAATGGATGCTGAACATGTAAAAGTTTGTAAATGAGAAATTCTTAAACCAAGAACCCTGCCAACAGACACTGTTTGATTAATCTTGTTTCCACAATGACAAATAATTTCACTTTAATTCTGCACTGTCACTGCTATGCTTAAACTAAAGTAAAATAAAAACACACAATGTTTTCTTCTTCAGGTGTGACAGAAAGCAGCATTTCCCTGTCTGTCTCTTACTATCAGTATCCAAAAGGCGTTTCCAGAAGTGGTTAGCGGCCCCTTCTCTTTCCTTCCCTGAACAGTCGAAAGCAACCTCCTCCCACCCCCAAAAAATACCATGGGAAGGAGAAAGAGAGGTGGTGGCAGTCCTGGGTTTGAAGATTTGCCAATCTGACAGATGTTTTAACCTGATGAAGTAGATTCACACTTCAAGCTTCAAAGTTGTGAAGTTCTGATACCATAGTCCAAATCCTCCTTAGGCTCCAACTTTCATCCCTTCCCTCCCTCCCCCACACGCAACTTGTAAGTAATTCCAGTTTTGAGGCACAAATAAAGCAGTGTGGCTTTTTGCATGTTGTTCTGGTAAAATAAAGGAATGAGGGAGTCTAGAAAAAGTGTCTCACTGACTGATTATGCAAGAAACTAAAAAGATAAATTATATGGAAGAAGGAAAAGAAAACTTTCCAGTGGAAGCCCTGAACCTACCCAAGGAAAAGTGAGGGCTGTAGGATGCCTTTGCAAATTTTACTTCTAATCAACACAGTTAATTCTATTTTTAAAAAGCCTGAAACCCCATTTTATAAATGTTATTGTAGGGGCGGGGGAAAGGGATCACTGCACCCCGGGACACTTGTTTACTGGCAGTTTGAGCACTCTAGCTATATTAAACTAGGCATATGTGCCTCTGTGTGTGGGGGGCGTGGGGTGGGGGGGGAACTCATGGCGGATGGGTGGGAAAAATAAACCTTCCCCACTCCATGTGGCTGCTGTGAAAGACGATGGTGGCAGTGATCGTTTGTAGTCATTAGGACTAGTATTAATCAGAGACGAACCCAGAAGAACTGAACTGAGATGGGGAGAAAAGCCAGCAAGGAGGAAAGGTACAAGACCGCCCAGGCTCCTCCAGACAAACTCTGCTCCCCCATCCAGCCAACTTCCCCTTTATGTCAACGTCCCCTACACCCCTAGGGGCTGTACCCACCCCCCCTGCTCCCCAAAGCCCCCTTCGGCCTGCGGGGGAGGAGTCAGAGGTGCAGGAAGGCAAAGCCTTCCCACCTAGAAAGTGGGGGGCGGGCACTTTGGCAATGGGGGGCCCCTCAGCAGCCCCGCCGTCTTGAAGAGGGCTCGGGGTGGGGGGGGGAGGACGGGGACCGAGCGCGCTGGCCCGGTTTGCTGGGAGTGTGGCTGGAGCCGGGCTGCTCCGAGCCCCCCTGGCGCTGCTGCGCATCCCAGCCCGGCGGAGCTGCCCTGTGCGGCTCGTTCTGCGGCCCCCGCAGCAGAGCCCCGGCAGCTGAGCGGCTCCCAACTTCCCTGCTTCGGAGGGAGGAGATGGGGCGGAGGAGATGGGGGGGGGCATTTCTTCGGCTGAAACTACGCCAGGGCGTGCGAGAGCGAGCAACTAAACCCAGCTGGGAAGGGGGAGGAGAGCTCGCCTCCCGGGTGCCAACCCCTCTGCCTCGCGCAGCTCCCACAGCCCGGGGCAACCCAGAGGACTCAGCCCCCTCCCGCGCCAAGTCCAGCGCTGATGAAAACGCCGCCAGGGCCAGCAGGGCGTCGATGGGAGGGATGGTTTCCTGTGTGTGTGTGTGGGGGGGGGGGGGGAACTTGGCGGAACTGTTAACTTTTCTTTTCCGCTGTGTCTCCCCCGAGCGGCCCTAATCCCCACTCTGTGCAGCACGGGGAACGAGCCGTGGCCCGCGATGAAAATAAATAAATACCCGCGCCCCCTCCCCCACCACCATCACAGACGCACAGAGCCAGAGACACACGGAGCAGCCCCTTACCGTGCTCAGAAACTACCTCCGCCTGCAGCTCCTCGTCCGACTTGAGATGCTGGGGCTTCGCTTGCTTTCGCCGAGACATGCTGCTAACTGCGGCTTCTGGATGCTGCTTTTTGCAGAGGCATCAGCGGGAGGAGGGGGGGTAGCCGGAGGGAGGGGGCTGGAAATAATTGATCGCAAAGAAAAAGTCGAGTTGGTAGCTGGGGGGGGGGGGGACGAAACAAACAAACTGAGCGAGCGGGGGGATTAGCCGGGCGGGGTGTGCGCGGTGCTGTGGGGCGTGCGCTGCGAGCTGGGGCGGCTGCGCGGATCGCGCATGGGGCTCGGTAATTATGATTGTGAATAATGCATGGCGATTAATGGTGCTGGGGGCGAGCGCGGATTGGCCCGGCTCCAGCGGACTCAGGCTGCATATGTAAATGAGGGACGGGGCTCAGCAATTAGCCGCTTCACTCCGCCAAATGATGCGTCTCCCCGGCACCAGCAGCGCCTCCTGCAAGAGGCACCGACCCCAGCAGCAGCAGCAGCGGCCGCGGCGGCTGCAGGGGCAGCCGCAGCAAAACACACACACACACGCACACACAGCGCGCAGCGGGGCTCCGGTGCGCACACACTTTACACAACATATGTGCGAGCTTCACTTGTTGGGGAAGGTCATGATCTTCGTGTTCTTCTTCCCCGCCCCCCCCTCCGCTACTTTTGCTTGGCTTTCTTCTGCTCTGTGGGCTTTTTTTTTGCACCACTCGGCGTCTTCTTCTCTCCTGGCTCCTCTTTCCCCAGAAGTTGCTCTGGATGGCATCTGATTTCTGTATGGGCGCGCGTGTGGGCTCAATTTCTGCTTGGTCGGGAGGCGAGAAACTTTTGTGGGTGTGCTCCGCTCTCTTTCCCCTCTTCTCTCCTTGGAGCTTCACATTCTTGTCTTTTGCTCTTCCTCCCTCCTGCTTCTCTTTTTTCTCCTTCCTCCACCCCGCTGACTTTTGCTCTCTCCTCTTGGGAGGGAGGCGGGGGGGGACACACACACACAAAACCACAAACCCTTGAGCAGTTTTGTCTTTCACCTCTCCTTCCTTCCTTCTTTGTCTTGCAGCTTCTTTCTCCAAGCAGAGCCTCCCCGTTGCTGGTGGTGCTGCTCACTTCCTGTTGTCCACGGGTAGGAAGTTTTTGCCCCCCTCTTCTCGCGCAGGTTGCGGTGACTCTTTGGTGACACCCTGCCCGGCGTTCGCCCCCCCCCCCCCGCCTTCGTTCAGTTCTGTGCCCCGTCGGCTACTGGCAATAGTCTCTCGCGCGCGTGGGTGCTGAGCAAGCCTTTGATCTCCGGCAAAGGAGCTCGATCCAGCCCGGGGTCCTCTGCTTGTGTCTCTCTCAGGGTTAGGGTTCGCTTGCTGTGCTGCCTGCGGGGGGGTGGGAGGGTGCGTTGGGTCTCCCCCGCCTTTCGCGCACTCCCGCGACAGCTCAGGTCTGCCGGGCTCTCCCCCCACTCAACGCCTCCTCTCCGCGTAACAGGAGGAATGTGCAAACCGAGGTTGCTGCTGGTGCTTTCGGGCAGATAAACTTTCAAGTTTGGGAGCGGAGCGGGTCACACGGCGGCTCCTCCTACTGCTCCAGCTCTGCACCTCCTCCTGCTCCCACCCCCCCCCCCGCCCCCCCAGCTCAGCAGCCCGATCTGCTCCCAGCCGCTTCCAAATGCTTCTCTTTCCCAACAGCAGCTTGTCTCACACTCCCCCCACCCTCTTTTTAAAGGAGGGCGGGCGAGGAAGGGCTGGGTTCCCCCCACCCTGCCCCTCTGTCGCCTTGCGAGTTGGTCAGCAGCGAGCCCCTCACTCCCTTCCCCTGGGGCTGTCCGCTGGCTGGCGTGTTTTGGGGCGAGGGGATGGTCCACGAGGCGGGTGCCCGTGGGCGTCCCCTCTGCCTTGGCTCGCCTCAGGCGCTGGGGAACTGCACAACTACTAGACTTAAGCCACAAGTTGCTTTTTTTTTTTTTTTTTTTGGTGGGGGGATCTCTGCTGGGGAGAGGGACACGCGCGCAGGCACCTCCCATAACACTATAACAGCAAGCCACCGCTAGGATGTACCACATAGTTACCGATGGCCCCAGCATCCTCTGCATCAGCATCGCACAGTGATCAGGGGACACTCGCTCCAGCCCCCGACATTTATTTGTTTGGGGGCTTTTCGCTCTTCTCCCTCCTTCTCCCCCTTTTTCTTTCCTTTCTTAAATATCGCTTACAGATCGGCTCTGCCCCCCGTCCCTCTTTTGTTTCGCTCTAGTGGCTCTCCCAGACCCTTTGATTGGGACCACGAGAGCAACAGCTCACCTGGCACGAAACAGAAGGGAGCTGTGGGCAGGGGGTTGGGGACAGAGAAGACAGAGACTAAGACCAGTGAAATGGATTTCCTCCTAATCTCCCCCCCAACCCCCAGTTGTAGTCCTTAAAATACACTAACCTTGGCTTCTTTGGAAGACTTCTGTGTAAACTTCCCCTGCTGCTAGTTTCTTTTATCTTTTGCATTGTGATATTATCATTCTGCTTTTGGTTTCTTCGCCACTTTGACGTAGGCAAACAAAATAAGTTAAAGACGCCAGGTTAGGCCAGTCTGGATAGTTTATGGCCACACATGCTTTTAGAGATTTTTGTATTTTGGGTGTTCGTATTTTTTTCAAAAAGAAAAAATAATAACACAACCTAGAAAGGGCAAATAAATGGCTTTTAAATGTCTGTTTTCTACGCTCCATTCATGTGATTTTAAAGGTCGACTTCTTTCTAGCGCCTTCTGCCTTTACAAATAAAAATACTTCTCGCAGTCTCTAAATTCTAACTAACTTTTCTGTGACAGATCCACTTTGGCGGAAAGTTTCTCACCCGGAGTGTTTCTAAACTAAAATGTCTGGAAACGACATTGAGGACTGAAATCTGATGTAATTTTCCAATGTGAAAGGGGAAGGGGCTTAAACACTTATTAAACATAATGTATTTCCACCCGCAGGAAGGGGACTATTGCACACACCACACATAAATACAGTTTTAGACACACTCACACATATACACACACGTGTATATACAATGCAGGTGAAAGCGATCGCTTGCGAGCGTTAAAGAAGCCTTCAGAAAGTGCAGCGGTGAAGGACATGTTCTATTTACATCTTCTCTTTCAGATGGCACAGAGGTATACTTCTACAGACTTGCTTTAGGTGAAAAAAGCTCAGCGACTGGCTGGTTCTGAAACATTCGCCTGGAATCAGAGATGCTGCACTTTAACCTACCACAGGCATTTCCTCGCAGCCCTCCCCCCCCCACCCCGCCCCATTGCAGTAGTAACAGAAATGTGTCAATTTTCATCCCGTCATCTTCGGAAGGGATTTTGTTGTTGCTTGATCAACATTTTCTTCCTAAACTTTAGCATTTGCTATTTCTCAAGGTCTTTTAGTTTCCTGGGTAGCACAATGATGACTGGTATGGGATTTGCATTGCTAACAATTCTTTGAGAATGTTATGAGAACGTACTTAGTCTTCTGCTTAAAAAGCGTAACACGCTTTTGCCAGATTTGAGAGAAACTTTAAGTGGAAAATTAAATAATCCAGTCTTTAATATTTAATGAGCAATGGAGCTCACAAAGGCAAGAAAGGCATAATTACCAGGTTTGTATCTCTTGACATTTACATATTCTAGGGTTACAGGTGACACATTTTATAGGGTGTTTGGGTTTTTTTAGGAGTGGAGTGGAGTGGCTCAGCAGAGAGAAGAGACTCTGATGAAATGATCACTGTAAACCCACACCTGCATAATGCCCCTCCGATCAGAAAGCAGAGAGCTTTGATCGCTACTTTTTGTAAATGAGCAAATGATATAGGCGAAATTTTTGTAACTGATTTAGGTAAACCACGTCAACCCAAACATGAAAAGGGTTCGGAATGGGAGTCTAAAGTTATCATAAAGTGGCTTCTAATCCCTCGGCCCCCTCCCCCACACTTCCCTTATTAGATGGAAACTTTTTCACGATTCTCCTATTTAATCTTTCAGGCTGAACTATGAAAACATATTTACTGAAGTTGGGCTGCAAAAATATGGTCACCTCGGGGGGAAACTGATTAACAGAATCTCCCCTTCTCTTATGCACGTGTGTGTGAACAGATAAATACAGTAGACTCGAGCACAGAAATATGTAAATGTGGGTACAAATTACATGTATATACAATTATATATGTGCGAATACACACGGTACACACTCATATTCTTAACCACATGACTGGCGGGTCTAATAAAATATTTTAATACTGATGAAAAAAACAAAAGTTGCTTTTCTCCTCTATAATTAAATCTAATTTGTTAATTGTCTTTCTCTTTGCAATGCTGTTTTCATAATAAGAAGCAACACGTTATTATTTTGTCTGCTTAATAATATTATTTACCAATTAGTATTGTATTTTTTACATTAATGGGACGCATAATTAGGTGTTTGCTTTAATTTGTACCATTTATTCAGGAAAAAACGAAGCTTATCCGCAAAATTGATTTCACAAGGAGAGTATACATAGTTCCGTCTGCATGTATATAAATATTTAGGATTTGTGGTCATAAACCTATCACATATAGATAAGATGGATCTGACAGTTTGTGCAATCAGTCTATTGCTGGTTATTTTTAAAATTTGCTTCAGCAACTTTATTCAGAAGGAACTTCAATAATTTGGACTTTATATTATTTTTTATTCTTTCTTTCAGTCTGAAGTCTCTTCTCCCCTCTTTCACCCCAACTTTTGTTTTAGGACATTGGGGTTAAATCTAGCACTCTTTTGTGTGTTTAAGGCTGCAGCAACTGACCGCTAATTCGTTCTCACTTGAGCAAAGATATTACCATACTAATATTATTATTGGTAAGAAGAGGTAATTGATAACACCACCTGCCACTCTGTAGCAATCACGATGATAAATGTTTCCATCAGAGCGAAATCTGTGCCTGGTCTACCACAGCCTAACCCAAACAGCATGTCAAATGTCAATTATAAAGATGTTTCTTTTCTATTACAATTTTTTTGTAGAAAGCAATGAGCTCCGCAGCCAGATTTATAGAACCAGCCTACTGCACAATCGTTCCTAAACGTTTTGCCTTAAACATTTAAGTTAGTTTTCCTTTTATTTAATATCGTGCCACTCTCAGCTCTAAATAAACATAGATTCATATACACTCCGCCTCATGCTCACACTGAGCAAACCCCAACGACTCTAAGTTTTTGTTCTTTAACCTAATATTAGGTTATTAATTTGAGATATTAATTTAACAAACCATTTTAAAGTAGCACGGACACATATAAAGTACATACATATCTCTACATTATCACAGCAACATGAATTCCGTGTGTAGGCATATATACTATGCAAACACTCAAGTTTATACCGTGTGTACATGTATATATAGTATACGTTCGATCTGTATGCATTTAGCTATAGGCATCTATACAGTAATATACACACTATCTACATATGCAAATGCACACATAAACCTCATTTATATTTACTCATCTGTGTACAAAGCTATATGTCATTTAAAATGACTAGTCAGATGAATACCATATATAAATAGTATAACGTATACATTAGTAACTATAAATAGTACTGTCAGGTATAAAACTTTTATCCCCTTGGCTATAGCTATGCGCAGAAGATTATTATTAGCTTGTATTAATAGATGCAGGCCCCAAAAGACGAAATCAGCTATTGATAATTGCAAGAAGTATACAGCAGCTACTGTATCGATCGGCTTGTCCCTTATTCCCCTGGTATGGGAGAGATAAGAAGACACACTCTTTAGTGCAATATAATTTCTTTTGACCTATCTGCTTGCTACAGACTTATGATGAATAGCCAGAGTGGTTAAAGTCCTTTATCACGAAAGTTACCCCTTGATATAATATTGATTCTTTATAACTAGCTCCAAACACAAAAATCAAACTGTCCACTTGACCATCATCATCATCAATATCATCACAAAGGCTCTGGAATAAAGATCAGCACAAGACTGAAAATGCTTTCTATAATCTGTCCACCTAATCTTTATTTGCTGATGATGAAAAGAAAAGGGGGGGAGGGTGAAGAGGTGGATGTCATCTGAACAAATAAAAAAAAATATTTGGTTAAGAAAAGAACCGTTCAACCTCTTAACAAGAAAACCAAATGATGATCAAGGAAGTTACAGATCACGCCTCAAGCCCTGTTCTATTGCAGGAGGGAAATTAAGAACTCAGAAGGCCCGATGTTATATTATACTCTCTGCTGAGTGAACTGGTCTGCGTTAGATGCAGGGAGTTATGTAAGAAACAATCACGGCAGAAATTATACCAAAGTGTATTGCTTGTTTAGAATCAATGCTAACAAGTCGCCTTCCCCACTTTCTTTCCTTTCGCCGTTTCTCAGAGAAACATAATTTCTTCACAGATCACCTGGTGATCCGTTTACAAAAAATTAAGGAAGCAACATGAGAGTCGGAAATGAGCCCTTTAAATGACAAATATGAAGCGTTATGTTCAATGCACAGAATCTACAGGGTCGGTAGAGGTACAAACATGTCAAAGAGAGAGCATAATCCACGTGTATTTCCCTTACATTAACGGTATTTCCCGGCTCCTCTGTTCAGACTACCAGCATGCTTTTGCTCAGGGTTGCATTAGCACAATCACCAGTAATTACAAGAGTGTGTACACTGGGAGAATGAAGATTGGGAAGGTGGGAGGTAGGACGTGATTCCCCTTTGGAGTAATCAGGACTGGGAAAGGTTTCATTCCATGCAAACGGTATGTTGATCATATTTAATGGGCTAGTTAGACTCGCATTAAAGCTGAAGTGCCATTTCAAGGCAAGTTTGCGCTTTTCAGGCTAGAAGGGTATGTGTGTGTGTGTGTGTGTGTGTGTGTGTGTGAGAGAGAGAGAGAGAGAGAGAGAGAATGATCAAAATAACTAAGTTTTATTTATTTCGGCCAGCCGCCCCATTTCTTAATGGAGAATTACCTTCTGATTAGAGAGAGAGAGACGGCGGATACCACGGGCAAGCTCTTTAAAATCTGTGATTTTTTTCACGAAAGGGACGACCATGTTTCAGAGGCAAAGAAAAGTGGCAATGCCCTGGCTCAAACCGTCTGCGAGATCAAAAATGCAGAATGTAACTTTAAAAAAAGCGCAAATCTGAGCCAACTGCAGGCTGCAATTTTATATCTGCTCTTATTTTCGACATGAAAATATGAACTCATTCAATTATTATGACACACGCAGAGAGAGAGAGAGAGAGAGAGAGAGAAGTCACATCAGATTTGCCTGGCCACACATTCATTCATTCTTTTAACGGAGAAGGGGAAAGGAAAAAAAAAAACAGATCGCAGTGGTCTATGGAGTGGGACGAATTAAAACCCTCCTTCTGGCGCCTGAAATACCCGCACTTGCTCTTTGAAATAGTCACTCGTTGAATCCGTACCAGATACGTGTGAAACAGCAAAGCAAAAAGCACTTGTCCGGTGGTTACCAAGTATTTCCCTGCCTCCTCCTTGCGTACGTTTCCCCTCCTGTCTCTCCCCTTGTGTGTGCCCCTCTCGGAGGTCGTTGCGGCGATGCCTTCCCTAATAGGTATCGCACCCGTCTGTTTTCTCCTCGGTACTTGCCGCCCTTAGAGGGGGCTCTCCCTGGGTACGGAACCCCATCGCATGCTTTCCCTTTGCACCCACACTGTGTTATTCCCCCACCCCGCATGTTTCTCCCTGGTGCTATATGTTTCCCTGCTGCCTGCCCTTGCACCCCCCTCCCCCCCACCCCGGTCCTCTGCGCTGCTTGTTTCCTTGCTGCCCCCCCTTGTATGTTGCCCCCCTCGTCGCTAACTTCGCCCAACTTTGGCAAATGCCGCCTCGCCCTCTGTCTCCATCCCAGGAGCGAACTTCTCCCGGCGGGCTGTTTCCCTGGCTCAGCCCGGAGACACGCCGCGGGATGCCTGTGCGGAACGGGGCGCTTTGGAGACAAGGCAGCCGAGGCAAAAAGGCTAGCAGGGTTTTCTCCCTCCCGCTCCGAGGCGGGCTGGGCAGGGACTCTGACCCCAGGATGGAAGGGGAACGGCTGCCTTCTCCCCTCCACCCTTCCGGGGAGCGCTAGGAACTGCCCCCGGCTTTGGGCTCCGCGCCGGAGCCGCCAGGGGCAGCGGCGCTAAAAGCAGGGAAGCTCCCACACGAGGCTGCAGCTCATTAAGGGTCACAGAGATGGCAGCGATTAGACCTGCTGCAGCTTAGACAATGGGAGCCTACAGCAGACGTCTGACTGTCCAGACAACAGCCCCCACCCCGCAACAGCCCAGCGCCGCCCCTCTGAAGTAGGAGAGGTCAGCGCCCCAACATCCAGGAGGGGAACAACAACAGCGGCAACAATGGTTGTTATTAAGCTCACATCCCTCAAATGAGTGGGGGCTTAGTCCGCACGAGGAGCATCTCATAATTATTTATTTTCAAAGCCCCCCCACCTCCCCAGCACCTACTTCCCACTAAATCGTCACCCACCCACCCCTCCTTAAATAAGGTACTGAGCTGACAAAAGAATCTTGTAAATATCGATGTCCTTGTCCTTTGAGGCCTCCGGTACTGGCCCTCCTCCAGGACACACACCGCTCTCCGGCCCCCTGAGCGGATCCCTCCGAATCATTGTTCATTGACTTTTTCAGTAGATATTGTTGGAGGATTAAACCAGTCAATCAAAAAAAAAAAAAAAAGTTACTTGCACCTGGTCTTGGTGGTGACATATCACTTTACATTCATTATAAAAGATGTATTGCAAGTAGGCACAGGGGATAGCTATCCCCAACATTGTAATGCCTGTTGGTCTTGAGATATAGGCAAAAGTGAGGCTTCTAAGAAGATGCAGCCCCCCTAATTTATATTGTGCTTCCCTTTCCCTTAATACAGATGCAGAGCATGTAGAGGAGGTAGAACTGTGCAAGTCCCTCAGACCTGCTTGTGTGAGAGAGGTACTGCAATGTACTTTGGCACTTGAGCTGCTGGTGTGTAGACAAAGCTGATCAAGTGCTGCTGTTTTTATTCAACAATGCATATCTTTACTATGACCTAATGCTATGTATGCTATTGAACTTAACAAAGTGCATTCATGCTTCCCTTGGCAGGTCTAGGTGTAAGTGTTGATGACGAACAAAAGGAATATAGATTGGAATCAATTTGCCTTATCTGGTAACAAAAAATAACATTGTGCCAGCAGTGTGAACATCCTATCATCAAATGACACAATATAATTTGATTAGTTGAATAAATAATCAGGTATGTCCAGAGATATAGGTCACCTACTTGCAAATTAGATTACTCTGCTTAGTTACAGGCAGCACCTGATTAAGAAATAGCTTCTCCCACTTCCTATTCTGGCTTTTTGTTAGATAGATGTTGTAATTTCTGGAATTCAAGTGTTTGTAAAAATGCTTACATATTTTACAAATCCTGATTCATACCCCCCAACCCTCACTACTATTAGATCTCGTTAAACTGTGCATGGCTTTTCTTTTCTTTATGTCTGAGTATCTGAAAGGTTTAAATGATACCCAGTGTTGTGGCCTGGCCTGAATACAGTTGATTAAATCTTACTTTTGAAAAACTGAAGATCATGAATTTCCTGGGTGATTCCGGCTAGCTGGGTTTGACTTTACACCAACATACATACACCTGCATAGGAATGTATCTCACTGACAGATGTGAAAAAGGACAATAAGGTTCTAGGTACTGAGCAATAGGAACATTTAATTCCTGATTAGTTTTGTGAAGTCCAAACAGAGAGACCATCTAATCAGAAGATAAGGATGTTGCTCTTTAAATGTTAACCATTGTGTCATGTTTTGCAGGAATGAGAGAAAGCTTCCAAGTAGAGTCTGAAGCCACTTGAACTTTGTGGGTTAAACTGAATTGAACTTTTTTGCAAGACACCTGTCCCTGAAAAGCAACTCCTTTATATTTTTAGCAGTGTCACTTTTTATGCTGCTCAGCCAATTAGCAGAGCTCATGCAAATTTTTATAACAGGGTATACTGAGTTCCCCAGGAAATATTTTTCTAGGGGGTGACCTAAATAAATTCATAGATGTAGCCTGCATTAGTACTGACATCAGGAAGAAATGCAGTGAACCCCATAGGGAAGCTGAAAGTTTGGCCTATCATCTGTAGTATGTAGTAGTTAAAGAAGACCTACTAATGAAAAAGAAAGAAGCCTGAAGGGATAGAGAGGGGAGTTGGAGCCACTTGAGCATAGAATAGAAAGGGGTGGACATCAAAAAGAAGATGGAACAGAGACCATAGGAAGATGAGGCTATACAGAGGGCAAAGCTGGGTTTCCTCAGGGAATAAGCAAATTCAAGAAGTGTGCATGTACATGTGACAATAGTGGAGGAAGGGAATGGTGTTCTGCAAAAGGTTAAAGAGGGTGGAGGCCCTTAAAATGAGAAAGTTAAAAGAAGTTTGGGAGTCAGAGCTTTTATTTCTTGTCACAGGATATTTTTATAAAGCATCCAAAGTTTGGTGAGCCCTTTTCAGAAATGTTTTTCTGCTGTCTGCAAATGCTTCGGGCCATACAGGCAGCAAAAATAAATATGAAAGCAAAAAAAAAAAAAAAATCCTTGAAAAAGGTCTTTTGCTTTTAAAGACTTTTGCTGGTTGACAGTGAGTCAAATAATATTTTTTTTTATTTTGAACGGCACACAATGTAGCTATACAATAGTGCACCTTTCCACGTATGTGTATTCCATTCCTTCACTAATGTCACCTGACAACACTTTCATTCAAGGTAAAACAAAATGGCAGCAACAGTATTGACTTTCTGTTTTTTTGTCAGTTAAAGGTATAAAATGGTGGACTTTTTCAGACAAAATTGATAAAGTATCACCTTTGGATTGTGAGCATTTACTTAAACAGTGCAATAATGCTCTCTCATCCTGTGATTTTGGCCATTATAGCAAAATCTCTACCATTATTATGATCAAAATCAATTGATCAGTCAATCATCCTGTCTGCCTCTGTCTGCTTACACAGAGAATGTAGTTGCAGAACAAACCTATTCTCCCTCTCCTTTGTGAGGATAAAGGTATGGTTTGATTTCCCAGTTTGGAATGTGTCCTCTGCTGGTACTATCTGTAGCTACCTATATATTCAGTGTGTGTATCTATTGTATGTACATAGCTATACACATATTACAAATATTTATATACAATCTCCTTGTAACTTGATAGAGAGAAAGAATGTATGTGACATCTCTCTCACACACACTCACAGAGAGAGAGAGAGAGAGCTAGATTTCAAATGAACATTCAAACATGCATAATTTCTTCATGCAAAATAAATCAGGCTAAGAATTAGAGAGACTGGTTGCAGCCTCTGCCCATAAAAGTATCTGTGCTATATTTTTCTCCCAGAGGTGCAATAGGGCATCTGTGGTTGAATAGAAGGGGGGTGGTTCTTCCCTAGGGTGGGAGATTTTAACCCAACAGATGCTTTTTTCCCCCCTAAAGAAATCAAGTGCAGCTGTACCAAATTTCATGTGCACAATTTCTGAATGCAAAATCCAGCCCACAAAGACACTGGGCCAAATTCTGGAATCAGAACTCTTAGATCTGAGTCTGTTCCACTATATGGATCTGTGATAAATTTCCAGCCACTTACATGAATAACAGGAACATTCACAGTTACGTTAGATAGGATTAACAAAAATGATAAGGGATGTAAACACACATGCTTCAGGTCAGAGACCAATCACTAATCACTTGGCGCTAGGAAGAAATTTCACCTGTGGGCAAGTTATTTTATAAATGTCCTTAGTGGAATTTCTTGCATTTCTCTGTATCAGAAGGGTAGCCACGTTAGTCTGGATCTGTAAAAGCAGCAAAGAGTCCTGTGGCACCTTATAGACTAACAGACGTATTGGAGCGTAGGCTTTCGTGGGTGAATACATGCATCTGACGAAGTGGGTATTTACCCACGAAAGCTTATGCTCCAATATGTCTGTTGTCTATAAGGTGCCACAGGACTCTTTGCTGCTTTTACAGATCCAGACTCCCTTCTGATATTTTAATTTAGTAACTCATCTGAGTACAACTCAATGCAAATTATTGTTTTTAGAAATATTCATTTTGTTTAGTTGTTCAGGACACTACTTGAGGGTGGGAACAAAACTTTGCTGTGAAAGGGAGGATAGCTTTTGTGGTTAAGGCACTGTCCTGAGAATGAGGGGGGAGGGGGAAGGCTATAGCTTCCTTTCTGTCTGTGCTACAGACTCCATCTGGGGCAAGTCACTTAACTCTTCTATGTACCATGCTCCACATTTGTAAAATGGAAATGAATTCATTAATGTTTACTGTGAGATGCTAAGATACTACAGCTATAAGGACCATAGGAAAGCCAATAAATAAATAAAATGAACGGAAATTACTTATATAATTTCTGAGCATGGACTGCAGCGTTTTGTGAACTCAGGCATTCCTGTCAGAGAAGTGAAAGCTAGGCCATGCTGTCTTATTCATAGAGCCAGACCATAGCCTGTGTGTGGTATATCACAGCCAAAGATCCAGCTTGTGGTGGGTATTTACTTTTGTCAAGAGGCATGTTCCATGTCACAAAGTGCTGCAAGCCTCATTGCAAGATATTGTAATGCATGTGACATGTGCAGGGTTGTGGAGTTATGTGTGTGTTTTTGAGATCCACATAATTGTAACAGTCACAACTAGGATAGGAGAGACGGTAGCAAATAGATGTCCTTTGTTCCCTATTTTATGTTAGCTGAGCTGTTTGGACCCTGCTGTTTCAGAGACACATTTCGTATTTGCCACATCATGCTAATATCAGTCATTAGGCTAGACTGTGTGTGATTGATGCTCTATAAATACCTACTGGATATAGCTGTGTAATGGACAGTAAATAAATGGAGCAGGTTCTAAGTCCTGTGGAAAAAATCCTGGAAAGAGGCAGTGGGAGAGGAACATTGTGTGAGGTTTCTTTGCTGAGTTTTCTCCCGATCATTCTGCCAGGGGCTTTTGGGTTTGCACGTACAGGGGGCTCAGACTCCAGAACTTGTGAATCATGGAGATGCACTGAGTCCCTGTTCCTCCACAATAGCTCCAAAGCCTCCTGCTACGTCCTTAGGCTCCTTGGTGGTGGAGCATCAATGGAATTGCACTGCCTGGTTTTCCCATTGGCTGCTGCCCCCTAAAACTCTCTAAGAGGGGGTTTCCACAGCACAAGAGGGCTCTGCAGAAAAGTTAAATGACTGCATTAACTACCTAGTCTGTGGATTCCCCAGAGGGTTAATTGATGAAGTGCACAGACTACTCATCCCTAACCTCCCCTACTCTGTTTTACCTCTCCCTCTACCTTGTGCTCTTTGGGCAATGGGGCTGTTTCTGGATTCACTGTTGGGACCACTGCTATGAAACCTGTCTCAGGCTTAGATATCTAATATAAACTAGTCATAAACAAGGTGGCAGTAATTGGCAGAGTAATGTAACTTGCACTGTTTTTTTACTGAGTAGATGTGAAAAACAAGAGTATCTTACACCCTAACAGGGGCAAAGGGGACAGGATGTTGCACGAGAAGCAAGTGACAGGATAATCCAAAGTGGGGGTTTTCAAACAAAAATTACTTCACAACTCTAGGACCAAAGACTGAGCCTGCCCAAGCCCTGTGTGTGTGTGGGGAAAGCCCGAGCCCTACTGCTCTGGGCAGGGGGAACAAAGCTAAAGCTCAAGAGCTTCAGCCCCAGGCAGGGGGCTTGCAACCTGAGCCCTGCAGCCCAGGGCTGAAGCCCTCGGGCTTTGGCTTCGGCCCTGGGCAGTGGGGGCTCAGGCTTCAGCCCCAGGCCACAGCAAATCTAAGCCAGCCCTAGCACCCCCATTTAAAGGGGTTTGCAACCCACTTTGAGGTCCTGACTCTCAGTTTGAGAACCACTATTATAAAGTAAAACAGACCTCCCCCAGTTTGCCTTATGCTGGTACTTTCCACAACTTTCCCATGGGACCAAATTTATTCCTGGTGTAACTAATTGAATTAATTGGCTTTTCCCCATTGATGAATTTGACCTTCTCACTTCCATTGGAATTGCACCCACTCAACACAGGGCTGAATTTGATTTTTGCCCAAAAGTAAATTGGTGTACGTTATACTCATTTTGCACCTCCATTGAATTTGAAATTGATAAAAGTTACATGACTTTGCCATTTACAGCCATTTTCTTCCTAATTATACCCAACCATGATATTACACAAATCTTTACACGCCTGCTGAATTTGGATCTGAATATTTATGGGGCTATAGTAATCTTAATCTTATTAATTCCTGTATGCTGAGATAGAGATGAAAATGTATTTTTTAGAATTAAGAGCAATTTATGGTATGTTGCACTTTCAATATTCAATTAAATAATAAAGATATGAGAATAAAATCCTTTTCCAGCTCTGGGGAACCACTGATGAAATAATCTGCAAATAAGATTAAAAGATTTTGGTGCTACTAAGATTGCCTTTCATGACCTTAAATGTCATTCACTTCAGATTTAATACTAGTCACTGTATTTTTTGTTAATCAGTCTAGGATAAAGATCATAACATTTTCCCATGGTTTGATATGGGGGGTTTTAGTGTGTGAATAAAGCTTTATTTTAGAAAATTACAGACTACTCAATTTATAAGTTCCACGCCAACAGTAAAACCTGTGCTGTATAATGTATGTAAGGCTCCTATGCCCAATCTACAAACATAATTATTCTGCACTGTTGACATCACATTACTATGCAATCAATACTTTTCCATGACTTGCATCTTATTTGGTTCCTCTGGAAATATGCTACTTTATAATTTTGACTGAAAAAAGAAAACCTTGCCATCTGCCCAAGAGCATTTCTGATTAGTCATTACACATGTACACACAAAGAGCATATGAGATGAAAAATAATAATCTTGTTATGTAAGCCACCAAGATGATTCAAGATACCTGTAAACTGCAATGACGAAGGTGAAAGATGGCAAAATACATTTTTATTTGGGATGGCAGCAATCGTTTAATATGAATGGATCTCCCATAAAACCTAAGCCTGAGCCATGCATTACTGAGCACAATTTTTGTAACGATTTAGCAAAACTTCCTGGAATTATTAAAATATGATAATGCCTCCAGAGAAATCCCTTGTCAACTTCATAGGCAGAATATTGCCCTGAATATTCCCTTAGCTGTAACTGTTTTGAATTTGATAAAGCAGAAAGCAAAACTGTATTGTAATTGGTATTGTGATTTCAGTGGGATTGAGGTGCCTAAGCACTGTTGTGAATCCCACCTTTAGACTTCGCATAATCAGAATTGTGAATACAAAAATGTCTCTGTGATTGTGATACCCCACATTAAAATCAATATGACAAGACTGTAGAGGACAGAGCTATTTACACAGTGAGAGAGAAAGAGCGTGCACAGGCCTAGGAACCAGTAAATCTAAGTTTGAGTTCTGACTTTGTTACTGTCTCCATCTGTGAATTAGAGCAAGCCACTTATGTTTAATTTCGCCATTTAGTGCAAATCCTTCCACACCACTTAAACCTCACTTCAGAGCTGCACAGAATGGGGGGAAGCATTGGTGAAACACCCACACAGGGTGTCTCTGCATTAGCCAGTCAAGAGGCTGGTGGAGATAATTCGGCTCTCTTTCTAGGCACTGGGAGCAGACAACAGCCAGGGGATGTGTTAATGTAGATAGAGTGGTGCTATTGTACCATGCAACTAGTGCAGAAGGGCTTTGGCCACCACACTAGCACACACGCTGTTTTAGAGCCTACAGGGGAGAGACAGGAGGGAGGGTCTGTTTTTCATCCTTGTGCCCTGGCCCTGGGTTATGGATGGATTTCATCTCCTTAACACCTTCTTCCTGCATTTCATTCATATTAAAGGGTCTAATTGTGCACTCATAGAAGCCAATGGCAACACTCCCTTTGACTTCAATCAGTACAGGATCAAGCCCAAAGATCAATTACTTTATGTAGCTTTATGAAGGTGAAGGGAGTTTCACTCTTAAAGCCTGTGTGCTTACATTGAAGTCAAAGAGAGTTTTGCCAGTGGCTTCAATAGAAGCTTGTCTCAGGTTTTTCCCTTTCTCTGACTTAGTATCCCTTCATCTAAAATGGAGGTTCCAACACTTGCATACCTTGCAATAGATTGCTGAGGATTAATTAGCTATTTCAGTTAGTGAGTTTGATGCTTCCAGCTTCAGTTTGGTTGAAATGTCAAGAAATGCAGAGTACTGGACCCTGCATATTTTTTTCAAAAACAAGAAGAAATGTGGGATGAAATCCTGGCCCCACTGAAGTCAATAGGTGGTTTGCCATTGTCTTCAGTGGAGCCAAGATTTTATCCATAGCTTTCGGCTCTTCAAAAGCAGCTGAAAAAATGTCTTTAACAGAGGAATCTCTTTGATACTCCCCTTCATTTTCTAATGTCATTTTTCAGATGGTTCACTTGAAACTATTGTATCACCAGAACTCATCTCCTGAGGCTCAGGCGTGTGTCTTAACCATATGACCAGCCTCACTTTCTCATTTATAGCCATGCATTCTATGCAGGGATACCTTAGGAGACCATCTAGAATCTAATGCAGAATAAGGATATTTAGTAGTGTTACCCACAGCTCACATACTGCTTCAATAGTCTAGAGACTACACTCACTTCATATTTGCTTTAAGATGCAATTTCAAGTGTTAACATTGACTTATAAAGCCCTATATAGTTTGGAGTCTGGTGACCTGGAGGACTGCCTCTCTCCCTTAGGCTACTATAGCAATCAAGGTCAAATGGGAAGTTTTGCTCACAGTCTTGGATTTGAATGGTTGGGGCCTAAAAATGGGATATTCTCAGTGAGGGAGCCTTGGCTCTCGAATTTGTTTCCCTCATTTTTCCATTAGAACCTAGGTATGATCTTTGAGATCTTTTTCTTGAGAGCATGATTGCTGGGGTGGTATAAAGTTAAGGCGTGTCTGACTGTCTTTTAATGTTGACATTCAGGAAATAATGTGTGCTATTTTAAAAAAGTTAATAGTAATGCATGCACAGAGTGATCAATACTTTTCTGCATTTTAAGAAAAAAAAGTTAATATGTCTGGCCTATGTTGACTGGAATTTAGCCACTACCACTGAAATGTAACACCTTTTGTATGGGATACACAGCACTTTGCTTAACTGAGCACAGTAATAATAGACCAACCACAGTTTGGGATTAAAAGTGAAGAGCAGAGTTGTATGGGAACTAGAATTACCATTTCACAGGAAATTCTGAACCTGTGATCAGAATCAGAACATAAACCAAAGAATTTTGGCATCGCTTGCGAAACAAAGTTTTTGATTTGTTGTTGTTTTAGGTCAATTGACACATATTATTTTGATTTCAATTTTTTCAGTGGTTTTAAACTTTTCATACTATAAAATAAATGTTGACATGAAAAGTCATTTAGCAATGGAAAATTAAAACATTCCATTCTGAAAGTGGCAAAACAGAACATTTCAGCCTCATTTAAATTATTTTTTCCCAATGAAATTCAATCAAAATTGATACATTCTCCTCACAAGTTCCAGTTTCAATTAAATGGAATTTATGGTGGAAATATGTTCAGTTGGAAAATTTTCAACCAGCTCTAGTGAAGAATGCCATATCCATCTGCAAGCATGGAGGAGTTATAGATAGGGAGTATATAATTAATATATAAATGTCACAAAATGTCAACATTGTATATTGGACATAAAGTGGAATGACTTAATCTGTAATGCAGATGTTTCTGGTCACTTGGATCTACAGACTACTGGGGCTTTTGTCCACACGCAGCGCCTTACGCTTTTCAGACATGTCGCTAGGATGCCACAAGTTGTTCCAGCGAACGCTGTTCTCTGGGTGGCTTATAATATCCAGGATAAAATTCCACCAACTGAGGGGTGGAGGCAGCCCAGAGGCAGGCCCCTTATTACATGGGTTCATCAAGTCTGTACCGATGCTGGACTCTCAGGCCGTCAAGCCTTTGCATTTGCGCAGGAACGGAACAAATGGTGAACGATCACTACAGCCAACTGTCTGACTAAGTGTTGAAGAAGAAGAAGAATATAATTACCTGTATTGGAATTTGGCCAGGATACCAGGGCTAAAAACCCTTTAGTGAAAGATAAATGGAATCGGATTATTAATAGGGCCCTACCGAATTCACGGTCCATTTTGGTCAATTTCACAGTCATAGGATTTTAAAAATAATAAACGTCATGATTTCAGCTATTTAAACCTGAAATTTCACAGAGTTGTAATTGTCGGGGTCCTGACCCAAAAAGGAGTTGTGGAGGGGTCACAAGGTTATTGTAGGGGGGGTTGTGGTGCTGCTACCCTTACTTCTGTGCTGTTGGTGGTGGGGGCGGTCCCTTCAGAGCTGGGCAGCTGGAGAGAGGTGGCTGCTGGCTGAGAGCAGGGCAGCAGCAGAAGTAAGGATGGCATAGTATGGTACTGCTACCCTTAGTTCTGCGCTGCTGTCTGCAGAGCTGGGCCCTCAGTCAGCAGTCGCCACACTCCGGATGCCCAGCTCTGAAGGCAGCAGCGCAGAAGGGTGGCCTGGTACGGCATTGCCACTCTTACTTCTGCGCGGCTGGTGGTGGGGCGCTGCCTTCAGAACTGGGCGCCCGGCCAAAAGCCGCCGCTCTCTGGCCACCGGGCTCTGAAGGCAGCCCAGAAGTAAGGGTGGCAATACTGCAACCCCCCCTAAAATAACCTCGTGACCCCCCTGCCACACTCTTTTCAGTCAGGATCCCCAGTTTGAGAAACGCTGGTCTCCCCCATGAAATTTGTATAGTATAGGGTAAAAGCACACACGAGACCAGATTTCGCAGGGGGAGACTAGATTTACCGGACCATGACACATTTTTCATGGCCGTGAATTTGGTAGGGCCCTAATTATTAAGGATGACAAGTGGCCAGGGCCTCTATTTTACTTTTCTTTCAAAAGATAACACCTTCAATAGCACGGTGTCCCTTAACACCATAATGGGTGTCGGTTCAATACAGTCTTGGTGGAGAGGAGTAAAAGTGTCACTTTTTGAGGCCCTCATTTAGGAAGGTTTTTAATCAAGTGCTTAACTTGAAACCAATGGGACTGCTCACATGATTAAGGTTAGGCATGTGCGTAAGTTCACTGCTGAATCAGGACCAAAATCACCCCTGCAATTCTTGGATGTCTCCTAACCAAGTACTGACCCAGCCTGCCCTTACAATATCTCACAAGATTGAACTCAAGAAGGTGTGGCTACGGTGACGGAACGCTATAGCACTGGGCTCTCCCTCTCTATAGACAAATCATTATCAGATGGTCCCCAGTTTTATTGCACTCAGGAAGTAAAGATATCTGTGCTGTCCCATGTCACTGGGATTATAGGACAAATATATGTTTTTAAAAAATCAGTTTTTGCGGAAGTCAAGAAAAATTACATTATTTGGGCAAGGACTTTTGCCTTCTTTTTAGCAGTTCACAAGAAGTGTTGATGTGCAACTCAGTAATATATTTAGATATAGTAAGGATCACTACCTTAGGGCAAACTCCTTTTTCTTGTGGCCTTTGGAAGGACTGGTCACATTCTCATTCCTGCAGTGTGAGAAGGGTCTTCCTTCCCGATAAGGCAATACATGCCACGTGGTACTACAAGGCAGCTGGAGTGGGACAATAATTTCCTTTCCTAATGGAAATAGCATAGTGTAAATCAATTGGTCCAAATATAACTGCTTGATTTCTCATCTGAAGTTATTTGACTATTAGGGGTCAATAAATTAACTATTAAAGGTCAATAACCATTTTCATATTGAAAGTCTTGGATGACTTATTATTATGCTGCCAAATGTGGGTTCACTTGTTTTGTCAGTATTTCTACTGCAACAAATTAAAGCTTCACATTCGAGGTTATCATACTGTATTCAATTAATATATTGTTGCACTTTACAAGATCAGTACAAAAGAAGGTAATTATTGTGAGAAAACTGTGTTTGCATATTAAACTAGCTGTCTGTGGCATTCTGGCACAGCTTTCATTTTGATTTAGTTTTAATGTTCAAATAAAATTAAATAATAGAACTCCTCATCTTGGTTTAACCCACTTCCAATTTTGCCTCAGTTGTTTTTCTCTGGCTTTCTGTTTTGGTTCCTTCTCTCAGCCAGTCAGACATCTCCAGCAAAGATCAGAAGAAATGGGGTAACATGATGTGAGAATGTGGGGGAAATGTTTTACAGTGACTGGAGTAGGGGACTGGAATTGGAAGTTTTAGGGTTCTCTACTCAGCTTTGGCACTGACATGCTGGGCAAGTCATTTCATTTCCCTGTGCTTCAGTTTCCCCATCTGTGAGTCAGAGATAATTATGTCTAATCAGGGATGTTGTGAGGCTTAATTAAATAAGACCAATGTCTGCCACCTTACTAAAGTTGAGTAGTACCTTGCTCTGTATTAACTTAAACAGGACTAGTCATGGTGTAAAGTACTTCAGCATGAGTAGGGCTATCAGAATTAGGGTTCTGGAAATCAGCTAGCGAAAGGTATAACTGTAAGTTATTATTATTAGCATTTCTACTGTCATGCTTCCTGCTACTATTATTAGTCCTTGCAACAGGAATAATTTTTTCGGGCATATTAATTTGTACTTGGTCCTGATGTCATTGGCTCTCTAAAGCTTAAAAAAAACCTCGGTGTTTTGCAAAGTATTTGTATTTCTGCCACTCTTAAGAGAACTGCTACGGATGATTCAGTGCTCAGATATTTGATAATTTTGGTTCACTTCCACATAGGAACTGAAATATGGAAGGAAGCTTTACAGTTGGCTTTGAAGCTATGCTTGGGATTTTGTGTCCAGAGGTGAACTGAATGACTCTTGTTTAATTTGGACAATCAATAAACATGGTGATACTTATGGTCTATTCCAGTAGTCTCCTTACTGTGTCTATCTGCCTGAAAAAAGAATTATATTGTTTCCTTGGACCCCAATGATGCTTTAGGTACCTCACACGGTATCACCTGAGTTACTGGATACAAAAGAGATTTAGGCAGTAGTCCCTCTTTTTGCTTTATGTAGAATAATGATAGGAAGCAATGGAGAATTATCTGCAGGTTGTACAAAAACACTTTATTACTTGCTAATTTCTCATTGGGACATCTTTGTCTCCTTGCATTTGCACACAGTTCAGGTTAGATCCACAAAGGGAACTTAGATTTGGCACTGCAATGCCTAACATTTAGGTGCCTTGCTGCCGAGTGGAATGCATAGCCCATGGCTCTTAGGCGCCCAGACTCCCTACAAAATACCGGAAGAGAGAGAGAGAAGTGCCTGGAAAGGGATCCTCAGAAGCCAGCATGCTGAGTAGGGAGCTGTCTAAGCTAGCCACTAGGAAATGCCAAGGAGAGGGGTGTGGCCTACACCCCACCTCTCAAAGGAATTAGGTGCCTAACTCTAGGTGATGCTCCCCTCCACTCAGGACTCACAAGTGGGAACTCTTGTCTGGAGTTAGGTGACTAAAGCAGTCCCTCCCCGACCCTCACCCACACCGCATCACCCCCTGATAGTGTAGTGGTTTGAGCTCTCACCTGGCTGTAGGAGATCTGGGTTCAAGTCCCTGTTCTGTCTGATATGGATCAGTGATTTAAACCGATCTCTTCTACCTCCCAAAATAATGCTCTAACCAGTGGGTATAGGATATTTGGGGGTGGATCTCTCTTTCTCTCTCTCTCTCTTTCTTTCATTCTTTCCTGTTGAAGCTGTTCCACTTATATCAAATACTTAAATAGTTCATTGGGCCAATGAAAGAGTGACTCCACAGCACACTGGTTAGGACACTCACCTGGTTCCAGTCCCTGCTCCAATGGCTATTTAAGTATTACATGCAAAGAGGAACAGCAATTGGAGAGCTTGAGAGAGACTCCCCCCGCAGAATACCCTCCTGTAGTTAGGGCACTTGCCTATGAGCTACACTGTCTAGGTTCATCTCCCTACTCTGCATCACTCAGAGGTGGGATTTGAATTCAGTTCTCACATATCTCACGTGAATGCTCTAACCAGTGGGTATGTGTGGGGCCCAACCTGGGAGGTGACATCTGAGTATGCCTGTGAGATTGGACCCTGCAAACAAGATAGGCAGGGTAATGCCTAGTTTGAGGATCCTGCTTGGGGCTTAAGAGCCAAGCAGCTCAGTGGCCACAGGACGTAGGTGGCATTGCACATGCCCACTGGCGGATATTAAAAGCCTAGGTGACTTTGAGAGCAGAAACGTAGGTGCTGAAGGACTTTAGGAGCCTACATGGTTAGGTGGCAGCTGAGTGGGAATTTTGAGTATCTGAATTTTGGACTTAGGCACCTAAATGTCTTTGGGGATCTAGCCCTTCCTCTTTTCTTATGAAAGGAGCATCCAAGATCAAATAACTGTTCTGTAAATTGTGCCATATGTCTAGTCCTCACTGTTTCAGTCCTGATCTAAATCAGAATACAACAAACCTACACTAGATGCACTGTATTTCATATATGAAAGTCTTTTTCCTCCAAATGGACTGACTACTTAAATTTGAAATTCCTTATTAGTTCTGAGTGTCTCTGATCCAGTAACTGACAGGAGAAATGTCTCCCTTTTCCTCATTGTTAACAGATATTCTCACTAGATCTCTGATGGAAATGATGTCCTGTGGCACATCATTAGCTATCCCTTCTCAATATAATAATAAACGATCGATCAATCAATCAATCCATCAATCAAACATTCTTTTAATTAAAATATATATTGTCCCAAGTGAATGCCTCGCTCTCCGGAAATAGCAAAAAATAGAGACTTGCAGATGTAATAATGTAAATTACAATATATTTTCAACCCACCAAAGCCATTTCCTCCTCTTTTGTTGCTTTTTATGACCCTGATGCCATTTAGAATAAACTTTAATTAGGTCATTTTGTCATCCGCTGAGCAGTCTCCATTAACAAGCCTTTACTGCAGTATATACTAGTAACAGGGTCTCTGTCACAGGCAGTTGCCACTTAGTGAAGTTTCACAAACATATCTTCATTATTTATGCATGCTGTGTTTTATTGCTGACACCAGGTGTGAGCTAGGAACACTTCACTACACACAAGCAGCTAAAGAGGTCAAATGTCACTGTTAAAGTAATAACAATAAAAAACTGAACAACAGAGGTGTGCTCTCACATGACTGGCAGTGTCCTGCGTTAGTCAGTAAAGCCGTGCAACCACGGTCATGTTTTATAGTAATGATGTAATTTATTCTTCAAAATATTATTGGGAGAATACAAATGCTTTTCTGATCAACACAAAAGCAATATATTGACTTCAATATATTGTTACATTTTACTTTGTGTGTGTATTGTACATATTTATAACATAATGCAATATATTTACATACACACACAAATATATACTCATGCAGGGCATAATTCTGATTTTACATCAGTTTTTCCCTGGTGTAAGTTTACTAATTTCAGCTGAGTTATTCCCGATTCACACTGGGGTAAGGGAGCTTAGAATCAGGCCCACCCTGTGTGCATGTGTGTTTGTAAGAAGAATTGTCATTGCAGAATGAAGAATGCTAAAAGACTGTAATAAATAGTTCTGTGTTCCTAATCAGCAGAGTGTCTTATGTTTACAGTGATGTTGGTATAGGTCTGGAGTAATTCCACTGAAGTCATTGGAATTTACTCCAGGTGTACGCTGGTGTAAATGAGATTGCAATTGGGGCCCATATAATTATGTTCTCAATAAAGGCCTGATTCTGGTTCCATTTAAATGAATGGGGAAAAAAAAAACTCCACTGACTTCAACAGGGACAGGATCAAGCATTTGGTTTTAAATCCAGCTCTGTTAATACTTTAGAAGTGCACATAGGAGTTTTAAATTAGCTGTTATGTTTCTTTTGCATTATCATATTGTGCTTGTAATATCTGAAAGAATTACAAAATTTAATTAGAGAATGGTTCTTGGGTCATAGCAAAATTGGCACACTAAACACATAATAAATGTCTACTTTACTTTTAATTAAACAGGTTTTTAATCACTAGTTTAGATAAGTGGGATTTGTAATGATTGTTAAGGTACTGTGGAGAGTGGCTGAAAACATGCACCTGCATGCAGTTAGAAGGGGGTATTATGGAAAATGTTATTGAGAATGAAGAAAAGCTTTTGCTTTATGCTTAACATGTGGTTAGTTAGAGAGTGATGGATAATGTCAAAATTCTCACTGAAACAGGAAAATCCTTTTATAGTAGCCTATTAAAATCTTTCTTGATGTTAAGCTTTTACAAATCTTCTGTCTGTAATAACATTCTTGTGAAAGTGTGTTTATCAAAATAAACGGTGCAATGTATCAAACTCTAGCCCAATGAAATTACATATAATTAATATAATATTTAAATTGGGGGGTGGTGCATAAAAATAGGTAAAACCATTATATTTAAAAAAATCCATTTCAAACTTTAGTTTTTCCTATTTTGCTTAAAAAACCTACCTTGATTATATGTGTTACCACATCTCCTTGCATTTACTCTCTGGGTTACAGACAGAATAACTTAATTGTAACTGTTAAACATGTAGTGTATTTATCTGGTAGCTTTGGCTTTTTTTTTTTTTCCACACATTTTAGTTGGAGAGTGGTAAGATTTAAAAACCTTACGTGACACTAATTACAGTAAAGCTGTAAGAACCCTGACTCCCCCCTCCTTTCCCCCGATACCTCATTTAGCCAATTCAGGCAGTGTTTTGTACAGTCAGTTTTTCATGGACATGTGTACTGCAATTTAAAACAATATGAAAGAATGTGGAGCGACCCTGTGACAGGAAATTAGGAATGACATGTTTAAGATAAAGGGGTGCAGCCACTGAAACAGTGTCTGATGAAGATTTAGAGTGATGGTTGAACCACGTGAATTGTTTATCCATTCTACCAAACTATTGCTGTAAGCCAAGAGTGGTGTAATAATTTATTTGGAAAACCACAGTTTAGTACAGTGAGGAAAAAGTAATCTACTACAGCTCTGACAGGCCAAGCAGATAGATATGAAAAAGAGAAACAGATCTATTTCTTGAGATGTGGGGAACAATTATGAATGAATAGACAGCCACAGTAATGCATGAATTGCCGTCTCTCAGCGGTTTTAGCAGATGGCTGGCTTTGTGTGCTTAACTCTGAATTCCTCATATGAAGGTGTGATATCTTAGCATATAATGTATCTTGTGACTTTTTATTGTTCAGTACATTTATAGCAACCCTTTCCTTGTTCCTTTCTTCCAAAAGGTACAGTAGTTCTTTCTGTACCAGATCAGAGGAGGCCTTGGACAGCCTTGTAACCAACTTACCTTAGCAGTTGGTGCCTTCCATTTAATTTCTTCCCCATTCTCCTTGTCCCTGGGTCATACTTTCCCCCCCAATAGGTTCGGAGCTTTCAAGTACCTGCCTTCGCATAGGATGCTAGTTCCAATTCACAGCTGGACAAGAGAGCCTGAGGCCTCCTGAGTGTGAGAACAATGCAGCAATGCTGATGCCTCACCACTTTGCTGGATGGATGTTTTTCATGTCCATTAAAAATGAGAAGTGGGCTGAAATGCCAATTCGACAGTGTCGACATTTGGCAAACTAAGTTGTCTGCCAGTTTGCAGGCAGTCTGGGCAGTGTCACAATGAATCTGTCAAGAGGCATGGATTCTCCTTGTGGGATTCAAAATCTCTCTGCCTCTCAGAGATATAGTATCTGGAGTTTGGGTGGCAAAGAGGATAGGGGACTTGATTTTCCTATAGAAAGCAGGTGAAAAGTCTTCCTTAGATTTCTGTGGCAGCCACTTGACAAATCCAGTCTGTCAACCACCAGCATGAAACTGAAGACTACTTCACCAAAGAAAGGGTGCAACACCTCTTTACAGTGAAATTTACAAGAAAAGCTCATGCTAACATGAACACACATGAATAGATAAAGAAGTCTCTATGTCTGACCATTTCAAGCAATTTATCCTGAAGAAAGGTATTGCATCCAAAAATACAAGGATTTGTAACTATACTCAATTGCTGAAGGGCATGAACTGTAGCACATCAGAAAGCTAAGAAGAAATACTGTGGAAAGCATCTCCTTGATATCATCTTTCAAGTGCTGATATTGACTCTCTCCTTCGGTGGTTAGTTTTTCAGCACACCGAGACTGAAATATTTCTAACTTCCATAGAGTAAAATCCTTCAAAACAGCCACAAACTCATAACATATTTGCTTCTTGCTTTCATGTGAGATTTTACACAAATTGTATATATGGATTGATATAGAAGAAAGAGTAGAATAGCAGATTCCTAGGCTGGGGAGAAATGGGGGGTGGTTATTAAATGTAGGAATGCAGCAGGTGCTTTGAGATATAACTGGAGGTCTTGTTAAGATGAATAATACTGTTCCTCTGCCTCAGAAAAGGAAAGGGCTAAAACCATACTGATGAGCCTTAATCTTATTAGAAATCCATGTCTCAGCTGACCTTGTAACGCTACTGACTGATTGCCATGAGCGACAGTAGATTGGAATTAGGGCATCAGGGGACACAAGTGAGCAGTGAGACAGTGGCAAAGTGGCATTGGTCTGAAGAAGACCAGAACATTTAAAACAAACAAATGTATTAAAAGGTGCATTTGATCAGTCTTCTTGTGAACCTGTTACATACACAAACCTGTCTGTCTAAGCATTTATACCAAGCTAATCTCTAAAACTGGGACATATACAGATGCCCTCTTCATACTTTTTCTGCAAATACAAGAAATACTGGGCCTGATTCCCCATTGCCTTGCCCTTATGTAGTCATTAACATTTGCGAGTGCAAAAGGATACAAAATCAAAATTCTTCCCTCACTTGTACAAGATGGTAGCCTTTTATGCCCACTTTGCACAGGTGCAAATGACTACACATGCTACAAGGCACTGAAGGGTCAGGCCCAGAATGCGTGACACTTGGCTCATACCGTAGTACGTTTCAGCCAAGCTGTCAAAGCAGTTTACAATCATTAAAATCAATTAGTTAAACTTCACAACACCCTGCAAGGTAGGAAGGTAAGTATTGTAATAACCACTTTACCCAAGGGGTAAACTGAGTCACATAGAGGCATCCTGATTCCAGACTCTTGTTCTAACCACTAGATAATACTATTGTCCTGATAAATAATTTAGGGAAACCAATGTTACTATAAACATATGAGAGAATGTTAATATTTCTCCTTGAATTATTGGGAGTAGCTTCCATAGCTACTTGTTTTCTTTGTCAGGTTATATTTTCAGATGTTGTAACATAAAGTGTTACTATCAGGATTGCCAACCTCAAGCATTCAAAACAATGAGCCAAATGCCCCCAAATCATGAGTTTGGCTTAAAAATAATGTATTTTGGGTTGTTTTATTTGTCTTCTAGTTTTCAGCCTTTGGGGTTCACATTTGCAACCACGAGGGCTTGAAACTTACTAATTAAAACGAAATCTGAGATTCTCACTTAATGATATGACTTTGAGAGCTAGAACTTTGTGGGGGAAGGGTGACAAAATAATCACAGCAGATATTGCAAGACTTGTGATAAAATTGCCAGAGTTGTCAACATAGGGGTTAATGTAAAGATGCAACATAAAGAAGCAAAGCACAGCACAATCTCATTTTCCCCCATTGGAAGTTCACCATAAATGAGATTGTGATTTACGTTTATAGGTCCCCTAAATCAGATCTGTGGCAGCAGGTCCTCAGGCCCCAAAGACTGGTTCTGCATCCAGAACCAAAGAGTGGGGTTAGCGTCAGAGTTAGGGTTATTACTCAGGACAGAGCTCCTGGCTCCTAGGCAGTACACCAGATCAGCTTAGGGTGGGGATAGATGAATAATCTCATGAAGTTCAAGGCTTGTGAGTGACATGAACTGTTGTGAAATGGGAGTTTTGAAACTGCAGCCCTGTTCAAAGGATGAGAAATTAAAAGACACCCCTCCCCCCCCTCTTGGGAAGGGAAAGATCCTTGCAGCCCTATTTTGCTGAGGACTGGGCAAGGTGGAATTTCCTTGGGCTGCGGGTAATCAAAGATCTCCTTCTCTGGGGAGGTCAATCCTTAGGCAAGAGAAAAAGGAGGAAGAGGTTGTAGTATTTTACTGAGGAACAGACGTGTCAGTATAAACCCTTTATTTTGAACAGGAACTATGTACAGAAATGAGATAATGAGTCTGTGCAGCTACAGCCCATGATTGCTGTGGGCTGGGCTTCTTTGTTTCTGCCGGAAACAGCAGGAAGTGTGTCCCAGGAAAACCAAAGCATAAAGAGTGTACAGGGACTGTGGTATCTCTACACAATAGAGGTGAGACTCCAGAATAGGCGAGAGAGAGGGGAGATACCCCCTCAATCCAGGGAACCAATGTCCCTGGAGGGTGTCAGGGACCCACAATGGAACCCAGAACCTGCTCATTGCCCTCAGCTGAGTCAGCTAACGAACCCAGACTCTTGATTGGCTGACGACTCCAGCAGGCCCAGTCTTAAGCCCTGACCAGCTGTTGGTCTCAAGAGGACACAGCTGCTCAAGAGTGTTCCATGCCTGCAGCTGTGTTTCTGGTCCTGCTTTCACTCTCAGCTCCCTTCTTGCTCCAGATCCCTGCTCCTTGTCCCTTGTTCTGCTCCTGGCTCACCTGCCCTGCTCTTACCAATACTCTGGCTCTGACCCCTGATTCCTGGCTCCAGCTTGCTCTTTGGACTTGCTATTCATCTTTTGACAATGGCTCTCACCGTTGGCTCCTGGTTTCTGGCTCTCAGCTTTGGCTCACTTCCTGGACTTTGCATTTCTGACCATGGCTCTGACCCCTGGTTCCTAGGGTCTGGCTCCTAGGGTCTGACTCACCCCCTGGACTTAATAATTTGACTCCTGACTTGGTCCAGTAGGCATGACTACCTCTGTCCCAACCATCAAGCCAGTTTCCTGCCCTTGCAATTAGGCAAGGCAGCCTATGGCCCTGTCATTACAGAGGAAGGGTGAAAAGTGGAGACTTCCTAGGTAGACCATCTCTTTGAGGTACATTGATAATGGGGCTGGCTGAGAAGGAAAACCCCACTCAGGGAACCTATGCGCCAAGGGGGAAGAGGAAAGAACCCCTCCCCTCCACTACTTAGCAATCCTACCTACAAGAGGAGTTCACTATCTGTCCAGGTTTTCCAGCATTGTCCCTTTTGTGAGGTACCTGTCCCGGAATATCTTTAACTCTTCCTGGGACATTACAAGTCCTGGGTTTTGTCAGCTGAGTCATCTCTCAGGCTGCTGCTGAGGGGTATTGTCTTCCCCCTCTCTCCTGGTCATTCCATGGCTCCCCAGCAAGAGCTGTTAAGCTGTTGTGCTCGCCTGCCTCCTGGGTTTTCCAATAAGCAAGAGCTGTTAAGCCACAGCAGCAGCTACTGATGCTGCTTCCACTTCCTATCTGACCAACAAGCCACCAAGGACAGTGAAAAGAGCTCAAGCCATCAACTTCACAGTGCCCTGCTCCTCATTGTGGCCGTGGCTGTTCCACTCACTGAGGCCATCTGATGGGAGCCATCTCAAATTTCGCCCCCCCTTCTGTGCTCCCCTTTCTTCTTGCAGGGATGTCCTCTTCCATGGTTAGACTAAAAAGAACAAAGTGAAACCTCCCTCAGAGGGTGCCTGGGGTGCCTCTCCTGTTACGCTATGCACTGAGCTGATCATATAAATGGCTGCAATCTCTACAGAAAGCATTGTCCTCTAAAATGTAAGGTGCAGATTCATAACAGTTACAGATCCACATACACCACAACACACTACTCAGGGAACAGCTCAGCCTGGAGTGACAGGGGAAAATATAATCAAAATATGAAAAAAATATAATCAATACTTCCAGTATTTTCTATTTCTCTCTTCTCATATTCCCTCTAATGCTAAGCAAGTTACAGGAGCTGTGACTAGCTCCTTTCTACGGTTGCAAGTAGAAAGGACAGGGATAGATATGGAGGCCAGATGTGAGAAGAAGAAGCAAAGAAAAAACTAATTGTGATTAGGAGGGTGGGGCAGGGAGCTCAAATATTTTAATCATGGGTTGGAATGGGGCAGCCAGAGAGAAAATTTTGGGGCATGTGGCTCTTATACAATTCTCCTATGTCTTGCTAGACTCAGCCAGGGAAAACCCATCCTAAAATATAGAAGGCACTAGACAAACATAAAGGAAGGCACAATCCTTGCCCCAACCTGTTCTGCACATCAGGGAGGTACTGAGCATACTCAAGGTCTCTGAAGACTTCCTTCCCTAGAGTCTAGAATTCACTTACTACAGATCACCATCAGATGGCAGGGAGCTACAGACTGAAAGTGGGAAGGAATGGGCAACTATAGAACCGTTAAATGGCCACTCCTGAGGGGGGATCTTCCCTCTTAGAATAGAGTTGCCTCCAGCTGCAGAGTCTGTGATGTAGCAACCACAGAGGATAAACAGAGTCTTTAAAGCAGTGCTTAATTTTCAATGAAAGAGATGCTGGGGCTCAAGCAATTTTTTACATTCATAACTCATGCAGCAAGCCCCGAGGTGCCGGGGCTAAGAACTGCCGAGCCTAGAGGTGCAGGGGCTATGAACTGCCAAATGTAGAGGTGCGGTATGTTGTAGGCAAGCCCTGGCACAAATTAAGCACTGCTTTAAAGCTCAGGTTTTCAATAGTGGTCTCAATTTTGGGTGGGCAACTTTAGAGCCTCATTTTCAGAGGTGTTGAGTATCTGCAGCTGCCATTGTCTTCCAACGGTGTCTAAAGGGGGACATCCAAAAATTAGGACACTCAAAAGTACTGAACATTTGTGAAAATTTGAGCCTTAGTTCCTAAACCCAATATGTGCAAATTCAGCTGTGACACAGCAAGTGGCATCAGATACATGTCCAGTGGGTGTAAGTGCAAATTGGCATGACTTACACCAAAGAGTAGGTGTATAAAATAAGTGTAATTTGTATTCCAACAGGATGGGGAAGAGTGGAAAGCTGTCCTCCTGAAAGTTGCTTATCCTGCTATGCTATGCTCCACCTTTCACCTTTTCAGGACAAATAAATTACGTTGATTTTAAACTCATTGTCTGCTTTATTTGGGTAAGCTGCTCTACTTAGACACATATAGCCATTCTCTGACTTCTAACCAATTTGCACCAGAAGAATAAACTACCACTACACTTCGCTGCTGAATTTGACCCTGAGACTTCTGTGCACAGGAGATGTTCCTGCATACACTAGATATGAACCTGTCCTATAAAGTATAACTGCAGGATATCTACATGTTCTACATGCAATATAAAGTATTCCAAGTCATTTCCGAGTCAGTTTCAATGAGTCTTCTCAAATCCTTCTAAAGGAACAATAGCCCGATTCCTACACCAGAGCACTAGCAATGCTCATTACTTTTCTCTGAGAATTACTTTTGCACCAATCAGTTCCTGCCTGCTTGGCAATTTGACAGAGTTATTGCTCCAAATGTCAGAAATACCACCCAGGTTTCCCAAAGCTTATAGGTTACCTAAAAGCTCCCAGAATCACTTCGTCAAGCCAGTGTCCCTCATGCCACACCTGTGTTGAGAGATTTTAGAACACAATACTTAGGAAACTCTTTCCAAGTGATCTAGCAGCACATAAATAATTTTTGTTTGGAAAATGTTCCCCGAGTGAAAATGGCTTAAGGATCTCAAAATCTGTCTTGAAGAGAAGGGAGGGACAGGGTGTGGTGGGGTGTGGTGCGGGGTGGAGACCAGAGGCCTGATTGTATTCCCACTGAAGCCATTGGGAGTTTTGCTACTGTCTTCAGAAGAAGCTGGATTGGCCTCAAAATGAGCATAAATATGTATTAAATGTTCAATTTTTTTAAAAAAGCTGAAAATTAGTAAACCCATAAAGATAACAATGTTAGTGTCATGGAAACAAAAAAACAAAACAAAACAAACCCTCTCACCAAAAAACACAAACGAGAAACAAAAAAGTGGGAAACTGATCCAGAAATTGGCTAAAACAGATTAGAGAGTGTGTGAAAATATGTATCGCTTCGCATTTTCCAATTCGACTTCTCTCTTCTTAGGTGAAACCAGCAATAAACATAGAAAAACAAACCCATGGACATCATCTTTAGTCAAAACTGTATGTTCCTGTCTCAATTTTTGATCGTGCAAATTCTTAGGCTCAGTAACAATGTGTGACTCAGGGTGTGTGTGAGGAAAAGGTTAAAGCTCTATAACCAAAAGTTCTTTCTTCAGCTCAGTAATATATTTATGTTAGCTATTATCAGGTCTCCAGCGCAGTAAATTTCGCACATTTGTTAGAGTGCTGCTATTCCCTCAGCAATGCTGAGGGGATAGAATTTGTGCTCCCTTCACAGTGTTCAGTTCTCTGCCTAAAGTTAACCCAGCATCCTGCGCTAGAGGCTTTGCATGCCAAAATGCCTACGACATACTCGCTTTGGCTCAATCTGTTTTATGCTCTTGTCTGATATTTTCAAGGGTTTTTAATCACAACTCCAGCAGATTGATCAATGACAGATATGAGCTACAACTTTTGCATGCTAACAGTGCAGGATTTTTTATCTGAGATAATATTTCTCTCTTAAAAGGCCTCTCCTCTGCTATGTATTAATTAAAATCTAAATACTAAATATTGATTGATGCGTTATCAGGCCATAGCAGTTGGGCCCTGCCACATTGATTTTTTGCTGTGATTTATTATCATATTTAAGAAAAATCATTTTGTGTGATTATACGAGGAAATAGACTTTAGTGAGGGTGTAATTCTTTTGTATCACTTTTGTTGTGTGGAGGACGGGCCAATTCCTCAATTGTGGCGAAGATTGCTGATATCCTTCATTGCTTCTTCTCTTTGGCCTCTGACGGCTAATGCTTTAAGCCTGCTTGGTCTTGTCATTAGGAATAATGGGCATTAGGATTACCTCTTTAATCACAACTAAGATTAACAGATGGTATGAACCTAACATCTTAAAATTATCTAGTTATTAACAAGTATTTCTTTTTAACACATTGATAACCTTTGTTTTTCTTTAATTGCTGGGGCAGAAGCAAAACTTCAGCACAACGTATAGCATAAATAATATATAAATGTATCACTTTTGCCACCATTCTTTTTCTCTATATACGGACATCATAAATACAGTTGTAAAGTATATTTATAGAGAGATCTATATACAGTACACTTCTCTATATCTTTATATAATCTATATTCATGGTTAGTTGATATCCTTTGTGTATATATGTTTGTACAGATGTAGCTATAGATGCTATGCACTCAGTCTATAGGTAACTATATTTTAATGTAGGCATATGTCTGTGTATTTCTATCTTCAGCTGGGATATTAATAAAGATATATGCTTGTTTTAGTTGCAGCTAATTTTTTCTATTATTAGAGCAAGAAGAAAAATATAGTGATAGAAATTAACATCAGTAAAACCATGGAATGGATCTGGAATAACAACATTCTGTATGAACCGGGAATAGTAATATATTAAGTAAATAATAGCAATAATCACATTCATTCATAACAAACCAGGTTTTGAAAATTTCTGCTTATGAGGTTTGGACCTTCTTTTTACTGCTTTCTCTGCATTTGCTCCACATATTTACACTCAGATGACCAGTAAGGTCTGTTTGATTTAGTAAACCGTTTCAATTTATAGGTAATTATTTCCAGTATTTTGTGTTGTTTTTCATTTGGGGTGTGCAAAGAGAATTATTTAACTGCACCAGAGTCCTTAAATTTAAGCAAGAGTGTAATATGAAATGAAGGTATTAAAGAAATACTAATTAGGTTATCAATATGTGCAAATTAAAATCTCACTCAAATTTTTATGCATTTCTTTTCTTTTTTCTTTTTTGATACAGTTACTTACAGTAATTTTCAAAGTAAGTTTGTCAATAACAAAATAAAAAACAGACAAATAATTGACACAAAAAGCAAATCTTCACTAAATCCTCAGTAGGTCTTTTGGATTTATTCTTATTCTTATTTGTTAAATGCTACAAGTGTATTCAGCAATGTACAAAATACTGAAGACATGTTCACTGCCCAGAGGACTTACCATGTAAACAGATATCTTTGCTACTGTCTTTGCATTACTATTATTGCTACTGATATTGCTAGGTATAGTGCTGTTACATCATTATAGCTCAATAATCAACACTATATAATTGTATCGACTGCTTCAGTAATAATAATGGAATGTATCATGCCATCACTTTACAAGCAGAAATCCCTATTAATATAAGTGGGGTTTTCTACTTAAAAATTGATGGAACGATCTGGTCTGATATTGATAATTACTGACAAATATGTTTTCGTTTTCAGGGCAAGAAATTAATCCTTTCCTCGGATGCATATATCACTATATTTGAGTGACTGATAGGAGATGATAATTGCTTGTGCCATTCACTAGTGTAATAATTTTAAAATGTGCTTATCAAGTGACCTCAAAACATTTAAACACAAGATTTAAAGCATTACAGGGAAATTGCTTAGCCATTGTGTTCAAATTTATATGCAGTTTGTTTCCTGTCAATTCTAGTGACGAACTTTGTAAAGGAAAACTACTACCGGGATGGTTGATAAACTGTTAGAGTTGAAGGAAACCCAGGAGGACAAAGTAAACCATACTGAACAACACCAAGATGTCATGTAAGTAAGGAGATGTGTAGGGCTTACACCAACCAAAGCCAGGAATTTCAGAATTAAAGGGGTGTTGTCAACTAGAAATCTAGTCAGTTAAAGAATTCTTTAAATTAGTTTCAGGTTCTACATCTGCCCCATGTTTGTTTCTACAATTACATTTTATATGTTTTTTTTTTAGGAATGTTTTTCTTTTCCCCATTGCTGTGTGGAAACCCATACAAAATATAGGGGAAACTAACTATCTGACTGTGCAGGGGAAGCAATGAAACTGGCTATGATATGCTTTTAAATGCACAACTTAAATGGGAAAAAATAGTTACTTGCCTCCAGGACAGGGCTGCCATGACAGGCAGTCAGATCACTGAATTCATAATCCCTAGGTAGAATTTAAACACCTCCATGTTATGGTTCGCTGTAGATATACCAACATAAATGTACTCCTTTTCTTTAAGGTAAATGAAGTATGTTCTGCCTCATTAAAGGTCAAACAGGGTTACCTTCACTTGAAGTTCAAAGTGAAATTACTGTTTCAAAGTTCAGTTATGGTGTAACACGTGGTTCACTTCTGCAAAATTCCAAGAATAAGAGAACCCTCTCCTGTTTTTTCTCTTCTAGCACCCTCCACATTACTGAAGAGCCTGACTGACTCTTCCCTACCAGCCTCACACCCAGCTTCCTCTACTACAACCCTCCAATGTGCTGGGAGGAGAGGGAGGAATTAGTTAATTCCCCACATTTGGCCCATTCCCACAAACCTGAAAATTCCTATGCACAAGGCTGGCAACTGTAATCTTTCTTCCAGCCAGATAGAGGTACTTACTCCTTCCCTGCATTAGTTTGTAACTTATTCCAACGCTGGCCATTTTGAATATTCAGCATTTGAAAGTTGAGCTGTTTTGATTGGCCACATAGGTCACATGGTATGATCAAATCAGGTGCCCAGTGAAAATAAACAGGTATACAAATTCAAAATTCACTTTATAAATATTCTGCAATATTCACTTTCAATTGGCTGGTTTGGTGACCATTCCAGTACACTTGTTTGCTAGAGTGTATGCTGAGAGCAAATACAAAAAGGAGTGAGAATACCCTTAAAGAAAACTTGTTTAAAAATTTGAATGGATATCTGTGGGAACTTTTTGTAGCTTTTCTGCAGCTGTAGTAAATACTATGGACAAGATGACAAGTTAACAACATGGGCCAAATTCTGACCTTACGTATGCATATGGATCTCATTGTAATTAATGGGGAGCTATACCTGACAGCATTGGTCTTACTTTTAAATCTTTTGAATTTGTAAACTTTTCCTTTGTTACACTCTGAGCCTGACTGTAAATACCAACAGTTGCATTTCATTCTGTTAAAAAAAAAAAGATGAATATAAAATTATTAGCAGAACCCTTCTATTGCATTATCTATATGAACTATGAATTCTGTGCTATGCAGGTTTTTCTATCCCGGCCATCACTGTAGTATTTGAGTGCATCAGTCATATTGCACACAATTTTCTAAAAGAATCTGTATGAGAACAGCTCTCCTTTTTTCTGTGAAAGCTACAATTTCACTCTATACTTCCTGTTCTGTATCTTGGCAATTTTTTTGACTTTCATGAAGCCCAGAACGTTCTGTTAACATTGTACGATTTCCTGTTTTTTTCTGAAGAGGTCCCCCTATGACAGCAATTTTCTGAGAATCCATTATTCAAATGCTTTACTGTCTGTGAGTGTGTTAAAAGGAGAGAAAATGTTGAGTCATGAGCATTAAAAGTACAATTTAGTACATTGTAACAATATTCTTGGACAAATATGTTTCATGTTCTTAAATGAAGCCTCTGACTAATGCTATAAGACAGTAATAAACTAAAGGGGGCATGATACCTTATTTTAAAAAAGTCAACAACCCCTCCACAGCAATAAACCCGCACTCCCTTTCTTTCCTGTAGAAATCCCTATTACTGTCACCACCAACAAGAATTAAAAGCCCTACTGCAACTTTCAGTGTCTGATTAGATCTTACATAGAAATGTACACATGGTGCCAAATTAAATTCTGGGGTAAGTGGACACAACTCCATAAAATTCAGTAGGACTCCACTTTCTTATGCTGGCTGTGAACAGTGTATATGAGAGGACTTAGCCGAAAGAGGAAGTGGGCTTCCTGGTTGCATATATAACACCCCTTTGTAATGTACTTCTGTACCAGATGTGGACTTGTCAGAGCTTGCTTTATAACTAGAAGTGTTCCTCATGAGATCCTTTAATGCTCCCTAGGTGTGGCTGAAGTTTATTTAAATAAGGTATTTTCATACACAATGCCACCTAATGGCTGAATAGCATAATACAGTTTAGCATTCCATTACATCTCCCCCTTTTACTTCTACATTCCTACTATTTACAATATTGCAATCTTTGATGTTCAGTACATATCAGTCTGTTAAGTGTCTCTGAATCTTACTGATTTTCTAATTATGTAACCCAAATGCGTAAAAACTTAGTCATCTGTCTGTTCATTTGTTGCAATGACTGGATGTGGTTGGTTTGGAATTCCTAAGTCATCTTCTTCTTGTTCTGTGTCCATCATCTGTGGAATTTGCTCAGTTGATAGTTCTGAGGAATAAACTGTAGATTTTGATGATTTCTGTTGAACTCTCCACATATGATCTGGGCATTGAAATTTTTCTTTACAACATCTGGAGTTGTCCAGTCTTTTTCTCCATCCAATTTGACACAAACATCATGTTCTAGACCTGGCAGTTGTTTAACCGAGTGATATCTGTTGTAAAAGTGTTCATAAACTCTTTTAACCTTTTTATCTGATTTTGCTACTTTCTTCATGTCTGACCACTTTGGAGATAGAGTCTTTTCCAAGTTGGAACAGTAGTTATGAGTTGTCTTTCCGTTAGCAGTTGTGCTGGACTATATCCAATAGCTGTTATTAATGTTGATCTATAACTCAGAAGAAGGAATGACTGTAGGATTTTCTTGACTGTCTGTACAGCTCTCTCAGCCTCTCCATTCACTTGTGGGTAATGTGGGCTGCTAGTAATATAAGAACATAAAAATGGCCATAGTGGGTCAGACCAAAGGTCCATATAGCCCAGTTTATTCTGTCTTTCGACAGTGGCTGATGCCAGGTGCCCCAGAGGGAATGAACAGAACAGTTAATCATCAAGTGATCCACCCCGTCACCCATTCCCAGATGCTGACAAACAGATTAATATATAATCAAATTCATATTTCATTTGGAATCACTTAAATTCTACTGCAGTGAATTGTGGTCTGTTGCCAGTCACTAGTTTTTCTGCAATAACAAAGTGAGCAAAAGTGCACTGCAACATATTATGTCTTTCAAGTACATTATTTCTATATACAGTATCTGGAAAAGTAGCCCATTATGACCAGGTAAAGATGTTCTCTGAATGTGCATAATTTGCAGCTAGTCTCTTTCAGGGTCTGTCTGGTAGAGGTGTTTGTATGCTGTATCATTCAGCATTATATCTTAAGTTGATTTGTACTGGGTCTCCTTTAAAAAGTCAAATATAATCAAATCATCCATTAAGTTCTTTCATCTGTCTCACTAGCCCATCATGGTTGCCATGCTGCAGCTGAGAAGGTTGTTGATCAGTGGTCCTTTGATCCCATGCACTCTGAATGCAAAACTTTTGTCTTTGTAAGCTGTTTCTATGGTGAATTGGCCCATGCAGTTCAGAATACCTGCAGTGCCAGTGAGAGCTGTGTCAGGTGAGGGGTTGAAGGTGGGGGGTTGAAGGTGATTGTAAGTCCCTTCTGAGATGACTATGATATCAGCTTCTAAATATCAGCTCCTAAAGTCAATAATTTTGCCATGAATATTCAGTTTCAATCTCCAGGCAGGCTGTATGTCATCATAAGTGATAGATTCCAGAAAAATAGCTCTTGATTGTCTATAATGTGAGTCAACTCCCTGATTGCTTTGATGCAGGAAACAGCTGGAAAATGTCCATATTTCATGCATTTATTACACCATGTGCCTTTGGCTGGACATGCATCATCTCTTGGAATATGACTTTTTCCACACCTTGTTCATGTAGACTGAAATTTGTCCCCCTTAGCCTGGGAGTTCTATCTCCTTGACTCAGAAGTTTTATGGCAATGACTTTTAACACTCAGGTGTCTGTTTACAGTTTCTAAGCTAGTTTCAGGAATTTTTCAAGATTGTCAAGTTTCTCCAGGTTTTGCTGTTTCACCATTTCAGACTGTTTTGCTATTTGAATAGCAATGGATAGAATTAAATCTCTCTTCAATTGAAGCTGCTGCGAAAGGTTTGTGTGTGTTAGCCCAATAACCAGCCTGTCTCTGATATTTTCATGTTTTGCTTTCCCCAAAATCACAGTTTTTAGCCAATGTATGCAGAGCTCTTATAAAACATCCAACATTTCCCCCTGGTTCTTCAATTCTCTATTGAAAACGTGCTCTTTCATAAACCACATTTCTGAGGATACGTGTAAAGTATGCATCAAACATAGCCAGAACCCTTTCATAGCCATCTTCAGTGCCTTCAGTAAAATGAAAGGATTTAAAGGATTTGCTTCCCCACAGCATACATTGAAGAAGATACTTGTATATCTTCAGTTTCTTTGTGGAGTTTGTTTGCAATTCAAAAGCTTGCAAAATACTGCTTGGAGTCTGTCACTGTGAAGGTTTGTCAAAGCTGAAGTTCTCTGAGGGCTTTAAAGGGTGGTATGTGGATGAGATCACACAACCTTCATTGCTCTGTTCCCCCTGTTTGCAACCTTTTTTGCCGTTTTCCTTCCATTTCTGTTCTTAAGCCTGCTCCTAATACATGTCATGTACCATATATGGGCAGGTCACAGAACTTACTTATACACACCAGATGTGTTCATCATAAGATCCTTTAATACTCTGCCACGTATGGCTGAGGTTCATTTAAATAAGGTTTTTACACACACTGCCACCTAATAGCTGAATGAACCCCTTAGGCTTTGAGAACACATCAAATCTCACAAGCTACACAAAGTTAGTTCCGGTCAATGTTCTGAGTTGCCACCTTTTGCATGAGACATAAAAACAGAGATCCTCACAATTGCTTGCGTCCATTAAAGATCTCACTGCAGAGGGCTGTCAACTCACTTGCATTTTACAGGTGACATCTGTCAATTCACTCTTCACCAGACTAACTGCAGAAAGCCTACCATCACCCCCATGTTAGCTGGCTTGCATGCCTTTACTTTGGACTTTACCTTGAGACAGGGAGAAGATGGGTCTGATTGCTTTCCCATGTTACCACTCCTCTCTCACCATTTTATGTCAAGCACCTGAGTAGCAAGGGTGGCTGGATCCCTCTCTCAGCTCATCAGCCCTTGTCTCCTGTTACCTGTGCTGTTGCCGGTGAAGAGAAAGTGCTGTATGTAAGAGAGAGGAATGGCGTATGTGGGAAAACAGAGGAAGACAGAAGACTGATAGTGTGATGGTGGGAGGTGTGGGGCTTAAAAAAAGCAAAGAAACCATTTCTATTTCAGATCAGTTTCACTTTCTGGTTCTCATGCCATAGCACAACACTGCAGGGTCTGGATTGCAACTTGAACTGGTTGGAAAATTTTTGTGAAAGCAGTTTTCCCATCAGAAAATACTGTTTGCAAACAGTTCTCTGGGAGTACAATAAACAAGAATAGTAATTGTATTTAGTTTTTATATAACATTTTTTGTTCGTAAATTTCAAAGTGGCTTTCAAAAGACATATATATCTGTAATACAGGGAAAGCTGAAGGTCTTGCCCAAGGTCACCCAGCAGGCTGGTGGCAAAGATAGGAATAGAATCCAGGCAGGCAGAGTCCCAGCTCATTGACACTTACTGGGCCACACTTCTCTCAAATCATGTGGTACTTAGTTGTGACTAGTTAGATAAGTCACCTGGTGCATCTTCTGTTCTGTGACTGGATGTGTGTGGAGCGCTTCTGGGATAAGCACTCATGCATATAAATTTAAAATTCAGTTATTATAAAATTCTCACTCATATGATTTTGAAATTTGCTTTTGGCAAACATTCCAATCTGTAAAACTTTATTGCACAAAACTTGGCAGGAAGCAAATGCAAAAGGGATAAAAGCATGTGTGACCAGGTGGGACTCACTTCGCTAGCGCTTCCTGCTGGCTGTCCTTGGGATAAGCTCTGCTAGCCAGTGCGCCTTCTTCTGGTGATGTCTCACCTCCATCACTTCTGCTCCTGGACCCATGTCATTCCAAGGACCATGACATCCTCTTCAAGGCACAACCCTCTGGCTGTGCTGCATTCTCTGGGGGAACTGCAGTCCACTGTCCAGCCACTTCCTTCAGTGGTAACTACATCCCGTTATCTGGCCACTTCCTCAGTGGTGTGGCAGGGGGGAACCCAGGCCCACCCACTACTCTGGGTGCTGGCCCAGGGAACCTGTAGATGGCAGCCGCATTCTGCATCCCTTCCAACCTCTCAGTCTATTTCCCTGGGCCACTTCCCCGCAGCCCCCACACTTTCTCTGCCCTTATCTCAGGGCCTTAGCATGCCAGTCTTAGAAGTCAGCTAGGAGCACACTCCCCTGATTCTGCTCAACACTGCTCTGTCCAAGGTGCTAGTGTTCATCTTCCTGCAAGGCAGACAGCCAGCACTCCCTCCTTTAGCTCCAGGGAGCAACTGAAGTTGCTTTGCTCTGCAGCCCTTTTTATATGGGCCAGCCCAGCCCTGATTGGCTGCTCCTCGCAGCCCATTTCTACTTGACTGCCTCCTGCACAGTCTCCCTAGTTCTCTATTAACCCCTCATGGGCCAGTATGGGGCAGACACCCCATCACAGCATGGCTGAAGTTAGTGCATTAAAATACAAGCAAATTAGATTCTAAGTGGTGGAATATTTATTTTATCTATTTTTCTGACTGAATCATTCACTTCAGGAGCAAAATGACCTGATGTTGCAAAATAAAACATGAGAGTAAGAAAAGGAACAGATGCCAGTATGCACTTTTGTGGTACAAATATACACCAAGAACTAACAAATAAATTAATGTTGCATACATACATGCATACATGCTAATGTAATGCACACAGCCACTTATTACAGCAGCATCGTTTGCACAGCTAAGCCTATGCTGGCATTTTCATTACTCATTCACTATTACTCTAAACATTCACTCTGGAATGAAACTCGGCAAATTGGTCTCAGTCTAGGACCTTTTTTTTGTAGTCACCCATTTGACTGTTAAGTTATAGAGGCATAAAATATAATTTTAGTGCTCAAATAACTTAAAATGGCTTTGAATTAAAAAAATGAAATAAGTGTAATAAAAAAATGAAATAAGCCTGGTGTAATTACTTGGGATATTTGGAACAAATAAAACAAAACACAAAACCAGCCAAGATACTGTAATTTAGAAACATTCTACTCTGTAACTCAGCACATTTTGTCCAGGATTTGCAATAGAAACCATATGACATCCCAGATTGAACCCTGATTCTACCCACTATAGTCCCATTGTGTAATACTTCACCCCCAAGTAGTCCTAATGAAATCAACAGGACTACTTAGGCAGTAAGGTATTACTAAGAATGTGTAAGGGTAGCAGAGTCGGGCCCTGATTAATTATGTGAAGGACCATAATAGCTCACATAGAATTCTGTTGGCATACTAGCTACAGAAAACATGACTTTAAAATTACCTAAATTAGAGATGAGAGACTTGTTTGGCCAGATTTAGAAGCCATTTCTAATTGGTGGGTTCTCAATACCAAACTGACCTCAGACTTTTCCAGGGTTGAGTTTCATTTAGGATGACCAAAATATGAATCCTTGTTCCTAGGCAGGGAAAATAGTGACTTCCTGTTGTCCTAGGCTGATTGAGGAAACATTGACTGTATGATTGTCTGAAGGGAATCCGGAGTGAAAGGAAAGGAAGAAAAGTGGAGCTGAGGGGGCAGCATATACAAATAGAGAAATGGAGAGACAGTGGAAAACAATGGAGCTGAAAGGGGAAAGAAGAAGAAAACAACACTTAGAAAGACTGAGACTAAAGGGATTGGAGAATGAAAATCCTAAATTCTTTCAGGGTCAATCATTGCAATCCTTGCTCAGACAGAGCTCCCAGTGACTTCCTGGGGGTTTGACCAACTAGGAATGGAAAGATTTGGCTTTCAGCTAATTGCAAAGTGCAAATTCTATCCTCTGCTTTATATTATTCTCCTCCCTACACACATGTAGCACTTACTGTCCTAAATAGGAGCTGTGCATGTATCGGAAGAGGAGATGAGAACATATAGAAAAGCTGTTCTATGAGAAACATCCCCCTTCCCCATTATAGGTGTTCCACTGTAAATATTTCATATCTTTGTCACAAAATACTCTTTCAAGACCAATGCTGGATGTGTGCACACACACTGTATTTGGGTGGCTGCATTTTTATGTGATTTGTGGATGTAAACAGAACCTGTTCACCCAAATTTGCGATGTTACATGTGTAGAAATGAACATGTGAAAAGTTGCCTGCACAAACCTGTGTGTGCAAAATTGTGGTCATTATTTGATAGCCTGGGTTGAGACTCCTGAAATTTGACCCATATATATGTTTCCTGATCATATATATATTGCTTAAGCAAATTGGACTCTGTTTTAGATCGCTTATTCAGCCTCTAGGAACAAATCCAGCCCTCTTCCCATTGTCACAAAGGCGTCCCAGACAGTGGAACCAGTGTGGTTCTACCCAGGGTGGGGGAACTAGGATGTGGACACCAGATACTTTACCTTTTCTGGTTGAACACTCTCAGAGGGTGTTGCTGAGCAATTACTCCCCACCCCCTCCCACCGGGTACTCTCTTATGGGGTTCTGCAGGGTATCATCTGGTCACTTCTCTTGTTTAATATGTACGTGAGGCTGTTTGGAAGGATGGAGGGGTGGCATGGGTTGCAGTGTCTTTACTCTGCTGATGCAATGCAGCTTTGTCTCTCCATTTCTGCTGACTCACAGCTGGAGCAGTTGAAGCATTACGTAGTGTCTAGGGGAGATAGGGGCATTGATAAAGGCTAGCTAGCTGAGGTTGAGCTCAGATAAGCGTGAGAGGATGTTGGTTGGGGGGAGCCCAGAAAGAGATGGTGGCAGGAGGTAATTTCTGCCTCTTTGAATGAGGGCGTGCACCCGCCTCATGTTAACTGGGTTTGTTATCTGAAGGCATTGTTAGAATCCAGCTGCTATTAGAAGAGCAGGTAGCAGTTACAGCCAAGTTGGCTATTTTCCATGTGCCAATGACTAGGAGATGGTGCCAATGCTTTTGGATGTGAACCTTGAAACCACCATCCAAGCCTTTGGCACCTCAAGACTAGACTGTTGCAAGGCACTCTGCAGGAGGCTACAAGTTACAGCTATTTGAAAGCTGGTGTAGAATGGAGCAGCCTGCTTGCTAAGGGTATTCATTTGCTCTACAGCCTGTGTTGGCAGCTAATTGGTTTCCGGGTTGGCACTGTTCTTGCCCTGTCAAGCCCTAACTGACTTAGGATCTGCCTAGGAGTCTGCCTCTCTCCCCAGGACATGCTGCCACAGTGGATAGAGGTACAGATGGCAAAGCATCCTCCATTGGGGTTCTGAGTCTTTGGACCTCACTTCCCCCTTGCTCTTCAGTTTGTTAGTTATCTGGGCACATTCTAAAGCCCACTTTAGTCAAAAGGAGATGAGTGAATGGCAGGCTGGGTAGGAGAGGCGTGGGATTTCAGTGAGGTTTGGTGTGGAGTGGTGAATTTACTTTTTGTTCTACTTGTGTTGGTGAGGACCTATTTGATTTGATCCTGGGGTAGTTGACAGGTCGACTTTTAAAAGATTTGTCAAGGTTGCCCCGAGTGTTTGGACAGGCACCCTTGTAGAGGAATAAAAATCTAAATCAATATAATGGGGTTTTGCCCCACCTTGTACAGCATAGAGCCAGTCTCTGCACAAGGAGGAGGAGGAGAGAGAGTATAGACTATGGCCGGGGCAGCGCCTGAAGATGCATCTCTGTACAAGCCTCCCCCTCCTTTTCTGGCTGTGAGCGGGGAGAAGGGTAGGTTGTGTAAAGGCCCCACAGAGATGACATTTCAGGAGTCCCACATGAGGAGTGTTTATAAGATCAGGCCCTTTGTTGGGAGACGTGCAGATGGCACTCACCTACCCATAAAATGGTAAACACAAGTTCACTAGCACTAAAGGGGAGAAACTGACACCAAAATCCCCTGGTTAAGGTACCTAGTCAGATACATTCATAGGGTGAAATCCTGACTCTACTGAAGTCAATGGGAGTTTTGCCATGGAGTTACAATGGGGCCAGGTTTTCACTTGCAGTGCTATACTCTGAAGTCACCCAGACATCCACCGACATTTTTAAGTTACATTATTTTACTGTAAAATAATGAGGCCATATCTCTTGTTGGTGTGTGTCAATGGCATTCATGCAAAGGTGCATTTGAGGAAAGAATTTGGCTCCTAATTTTGTCCCTAATCTTAGCATCTTGCTGCTACCATATCTCTCTGCTGCCTGCTTGGTCTCTCTGATTTGTTCTCTAATACCTCATACATTACTTTAGACATTGATTGGAAGCTGTTAAGCCATGTCGAGCCTTAAAAAAATAACACTAAATATAATAGGCCAGATCCTCAGCTGGTGTAGCTAGCATAGCTCCAAATGGGTCTGGCCTTATATGGAATATTCTGAAAATTTGAAATAAAACATTTTTTTTATATTGACTATACCACACCTCAAAATAAATGTACATAAGTTTATGTTCCTACTTATTTTTGTGTGCATATAAATGTGAATACTTCTCAAAAATTACTACACATATACCCTGAAATGTGTTTATTTTATATGTTTGTACGTGGATACCCCCCATCTATTTCACACACACAATCATACAGATAAATGTGCCCCCATATACAGTGTATGTATTCATTCTCTAGATAATCAGAGACACAGATAAAATAAAGCTTCCAGAATGGCAGACATTGTGCAGACAGGGTTGTTAGTTTATGTAGGCTATAGGCAGAGTCGACTGGAAAATTTTGATCACTTTAATTTACTATATCCAGCATGCCTGCTGTACTAGTCCAGCACTTTTATCAAGCCCTGTGAGGTGGTATTGATTTTTTTATTTTCTATGTAGGATAAGAAGACAGAGAGTTAGGAGCAAGAGTGAATGAAGAACTTTCCTCAGATTACTGCTATTCTCTAGCTTATTGCATCCTGTCGTTTGTAGTTTCAGATGATGTCCAGTATGTCAGGGTTGCTTGAAGCAATAAACAGGGTGAATAACAATGGAAGGGCTAGATGAGAAAGATTGAAAAAGGAGAAAGAGGCAGCAAAGGAAGAAAGTGAATGTGAGAAATGGGGGTGGAGGGGGGGGAAGCGAGGTTGAGATAAAGTGTTCTAGGTGTAGGGAGCTTGATAAGTGCATTCCTTTAAAGTCGCTATAACTGCTACCATGACAGCTTTTCAGCTAACAGCTAAAATGTAAAGCCTATTGAATGGTGAAGTAATAGAAACAGTGGCCTTTATGTTTTATTGTTTTTTAAAAACAAACAGAAAACCAAATAAAGAAAGGCTTTAAGGTTGATATTATTGTTTTTCTTTCTTGAATGAGTCCTTGGGCTATTGTGGATGGATGGATGGATTTCTTGGTTGCATCCAGTTTAGAATGTGGTCCTAATCTTTTGCAGATTCTGAATTCCCCCTTGGCCTTTTTTCAACCATCATCTTCCAGGACTATGTTTAGTATTTTAGTTACTTTCTTGAGCACTGCCACTAGGGAACTATAACCTATTAATAACGGTTAAAGGGGAATATTTTGGACCTGTTAATCAAGAATGCCTTATATTTCAAACAATATTTCCTTTGTTGATCTACATCGCAGACCTCTATTGTGTTCTTTTGTACTATACCATGCCATGCATGGAGTTCACATTGACATTGTTGGGAGTTGCACAAACAGACTGACTTCAAAAGAGGCAATAGAGAGAACTGGACTGAAGAGACCTACAGTGATCTGTAAGGTAGATCAAAGAGGAGAATTTTGCCGTTCATTTTTGGCTAAATATCTTTATTTAGAAGCTGAGTCCTGTATGAAATGTAATTAGTTTAGCTCAGGCCTTTAAAATGAGGGTGGCTTCAAACTGAAGGTGTTGTTCTATTAAACTGGATTATTTTGTCCTGCAGCTTTCATAGTAAAAGGTTCATGGCAAAGGCCATGGTACTACACAATGGCAGTTTCTATTAGGGTTAAGGTGTGGCTACTAAGCCAGGGCACTTACTAACTGATGGTGACTCAAACAATATTATGTGATACAGAAATGTAGGGACTGTTTCTGCAGCGTTGCCCACATGAGCAATCCTGACTCATGCAAGTAGATTCACTGAAGTAAACTGTGGCTCATGTATGTAATGGCTATTTGCTGATTGAGAACCAGAGACTCTTGTCCACTAAGGCCACTTTACACCACTTACATGCTTAGCTGGTACAAAGTGGCCTAAAACATCCAGAGATTATTGGTGTGGGGGAACTCTTCATAGGTATAAAGCTGACAGAAGCAGCTGTTCTGTCTCTTATGCTAGTCCACCAGCACAAGGGGAATAAAGGGACACGTTCTGGGGAAGGGATAGGGCTTGAGTGGGAAGGAGGTATTGTAGAGAGGAGCTACAGTATGCCTGATCCTCCACTTTGGTAAAGTCCTTTGCGCCTGTAGAGCTCTAAATTGTGCTGGGTGGCCCTGAATCAGGGACAGCCACCAGTTCTCTGCAGCCCCCTTCTCCACGCCATCCAAGCTGCACTCAGACACAGTGGGGGATCAGACCCCGAATGTATGGAGAAATGGGCTATGTCCATGCTTTTAGTGTCCAAAGATATTATATATTTTTTTCTTACCCTAGTTAAAGTGGAATCTATTCTGTATTAAATGTGTGTGGGTAATTCCCAGTAATACATACAGAATTTCTGGGCTTGATTCTGCTTTAGCTCAACGTGATGCCAATGCCACTGTTGCAAAGCTAGTGTAAGTCTAAATGACTCAAACCTTGTGTGTGTGTCTACTGAAGGTAGAATAGACCACACAGTGTATATTCTTCTTAGCAAGACATTTAATTTGATCAAGGATACTTCAGCTAAAAATGCTTTGTGTGTGTGTGTGTGTGTGTGGCACAGATGGGGACTTTTGCTTCAAAGGATTATACTAACTTCCATACTAAAAGAGCTTATATAATGCAGTCAGAATTAATAACTTGACCAGCCTCCATTAAAAATAATGTTAAGATTTTGGCTTGAACAATCATGGAATTCAGAGCTGAAAATAAAACTCTGGTTTTAACTAAACCTGCTGTTTTTGGATGTTGCAGGGATTTCAGAAAAATCAGCTATTTTGATGTACCATTGATGTGGGAGAGATTCTGCCCTTTGTTCTGACTTTCCTGTCTTTTGTTAAATTTAAAGTTAATTTAAGCAGTTTATTTTTGTGGGAACTTTTTTTTAAATAAAAAGAAACTAAATGTATCAAAATCAGAGAATTTCTGGTGCTGACACTCAACATGTGTGCACACAAATTCCTAATGACATCTGTCAGCATGGGGAGGGAGCCATACTTGAGCATTCAAGAGGAGAATTTGGCCCTTGCATGGGAATCATGGTTAGGTCAGTTATATGTAAATTCCTATGGAGACAAATTTTAAACTACTTAGGACATGATCCTGCAAATTGGTAAGTGCCCTTTAGGCCCACTGACCAACACCTCACTAGATTAGTTCCTTGTTCTTTGTCTAAGATTAGGATTTGATCTTGTAGAGTGCAAAAGTAGCTAGAAGGTAGTGGCAAGTTAAGCAGATGCAAACTATGTTGAGCTGTTCTGCCTTTAATCCAACAAACTGGAACAATTCTTCTTACTCAGAAACTATGTAGATCAATTTACGACCATGATATTAAACTGGCAAGGAAACTTAACTCAGGAGTTTCTCTATCAACATGTCTCATGCACACACAGAGGATTTGTTTGGTCAGAAATGCTGAATCTCCATGGCTCCACTTTCCACATCGAGCTGTCACTTGCAGCACATTTTAAGCGTATTTGTGACAGGAGACAAGCTGCACCCTAGATGATGATAATAGACAATCAGGGTGCCAAATGTGTGCAGACAGAAAGAAGCTACCATAGCTTTATCAACAAGTCACAGTCTGCGGCTATCTTTGCTTTCGGCTAGAACTGTGTGGAGGATGAAAATTCTGTTTTGAAGCTTTTTGAGATTTTTACATTTGAAATTCTCAGAAAGAAAATTCTGAAGACATTTAGTTTTGGTTTGATCAAAATGTTTCATTTTCATCTTTTTTTATTTTATAGTATAAATAACATTAAATGAAAAATAGAAAATAAGTAATTTCAAAATGAAATATCAAAATATTTTGTTCTGAAAATGTCAAAACAACCAATTCTGAAAATGTTAGATTTCCCCCTCAAGTTTTTCTCCCAAATGAAATAACCAAATAACACTTGGCAAAATTGAGAAAATTTTCCAGATAACATTTGGCAAATAACAGTCTGCCAGATAACACTTGGCAAAATAAACACAGTTTTGCAAAGTGTTTAGATTTTGCAAGGACTACATTCTCCAACAGAAAATGTTTCCATCTAAATGTTTGCAGCCAGCTCTGTCTATGGCCATTAGATAGCTCTTCTGCCTGCCTGTCCTGGGGTCTTCACTGTACTTCTTAGAGTGTCTATCAAGCTGCCAAGCACACACCTACAAGGACTTACTACCAGGGAAGGTGATAGGAAACACAGATGCTCAGGATGTCTGAAAATCAGGCTAAAAGCAGCTATTTGTATATGCATATTATATAGCTGAATGTTAAAAGTGGTAGTTATGTATGCATACAAAGGTTGGTTTATGTAGCCATGTGAGCATATTGGTTGGCACAACTCTTGTGCCTCCATTTTAAAATTTGGCTTTGTATGTCAATGGTTCATGCTGGAAATACTGACACACCTTTAACTACAGAGTAAGCTTAGCTAAGTATTGCTATGATACAGGAGATGTTTTTTAGAATACTTTTTGGCTATCAAAAATACAAGCCAGATTACATTAGTTGACTAACCAGATTTTAAAAAGGCTGAAAATTGAATAAATGGCTTCAGCTGATTCAGGTTATTTCCAAACAGTAATACAAAGATGTAACAGAAATAATTTAGACATATGGATAAGAACCTTCCAAATCAATAGTGCTGGAAGAAATGAAACATATGCTGATGCAATCAAACAGAATTGAATTTCATACAAATGTTAGCAAATCCATATCAGATTATCACAGCAAAAACTTCATTTTCATTGATTTATAAAGTATTATTATTGTTTCCACCAAACTGCCATAGACAGCCATTTAGCAGCTGCCAAGCGCCTTAAGGGTAAATAAAGGATATCACTGACAGTGTTGGGTTATAGAAGTTTAAGAGACCAATAATTCACAAGTGCAGCAGGTGTGACATTCTATATATTCTTTAATCCTTTATTTTAATCCTGTTGTCTAAATCTTTTATATTTTTAATGGGAGGAGGGTCAGTTGGAGGTGCATATAAGAATAGCAAAGGATGATGTTCATACTGGCTCTTGACTTGGCAAGGAAGTCAAGAATGCTTTTACCACGTAGGTATATAACACAAAAATATAGTAGACTTCCCTTACACACATTCCCTTGACAAACACAAAAATAATTGAAGCAGGTGTATTCCTTCAAGGAGGGGTGTTCCCTTGTGTAATGTGTTTGAAGCTACGGTTTGGTACATATAGCTGTTTAACATGAATTGAAGTGCTGATTAGTGTAACCTCCCAAATGAGTCAAAAACCTGGCCCTGACCCAAACAAGAACAAGTGCTTGCTTTAACTACATGAGTAGTCCCACTGTTGACCACAGGGCTACTCTTATCATTAAAGTTGAGTACATGCTTAAGTGCTTTACCGGACCAGGGCCTTGGTTGGAGTTGTAAGTACTCAGCACCATGCAAGATCAGTCCTATATTGGGTCAGTTTTCTGTGGCATCTTACATACATGTGCACTGGAAATATGGCATTTGACAGATTTATTTCTTTATCAGCTAGATCTTTCAAATGACTTTCTGTACATAACAGGTTTGGAGCTGTTAAAACATTAATTGGACAGTGTTCGTTTTTAACAGTTATTATGGAAAATATGCTTTTCCACACGAAGATACACTTCCTCTAAGGTGACTGATTAGAGTCTGAAGTTTGGTTTATCTTTGGAGGACATGACACAGTTATTTGTCAAACAGAAAACTCAGAAGAGCTGTGTGTTCATTGTTTAGTTTTTACGAGGCAGGAAGTGGAGAAGAGGGCAATCTTTAGAAGCACTATGATTTATTTCATTTGGTTTATAATGCTGTGTTGTCCACGTTTGGATGTGTAGTATATGTTAGAAGAAGGAGGTGCTACTGGCAAGCTATTGTCCAGATGTCTGCCCAGAAGAGCCTCAGAAACCTGTTCAATAATTCAAGCCCTGATGACCTCAGAGATGTATGTATCTATTATCCGCTTTGACTCATATGTTGCGGTTTTTGGCTCAGGAAAGCTTTTGGTGAAAATCATATCTTGGCCAAACCCAAAGTAAACACACACATTTTTAGGTCATTTTTTGCCATCTAGATCATGAAGCCGTCTCAATATTTAAAGATGAAGGGAGATTTGTCCCATTCATAAACATTTTATTTGCTTTTTCCTCTGTTGCAGTATGATTGTTTTAGACAATAAATCCAGCCAACCAGGAGCTAAAGGACAATTACTGCACACTAACAGCGTATGTTCACTGTCACACTAGCATGACTTTATATGAGCAACACCTGACATGGGCTAAAATCAATGACAAATGCAGGGTGGGATGAATTTGGTGGTCTCAGTTCACTTCCTCGTGGGCCAGGGTTGACTATAACAAAAAAACACTATCACACTCGGTTCTTTGTTGACAGTTTCAGCAGAAATTCACAGGATTGAATGGAAACAGAACAACCCTCGGAGCCTTAGAGATGATGCTTTAATGAAAGGGTTCAGGCACATTTGCAGAGAATCTTTCACTATTGCTGCCTGTTCTGTACCGATTCTGTGAATAGATAAATATTTTAGCATTTAGGGCTGCCAGTTAGATATTTCAATTTTCCCGTCACCCTTCCCCATCAATGCTCCCTTCACATAGCAAAACAAAAAAACTCCTCTGGTCGCTGCACTGGGATCCACTAAGCATGCACTCTTGCCTTGTGTGAGGATTCCCATTGCTATCAATGGGACTCTGCATGGACTTAAAGGTTGATGCAGGCTCAGGGCCTAAGGCTGCAGTGTCTCTCATAGGTAAAATGTACTGTCCTTCACAAGAATATAAGGATGGCCAGAGTGGGTCAAACCAATGCTCCATACAGCCCAGTATCCAGACTCTGACAGTGGCTAGTGCCAGAGGCTTCCGAGGAAATGAACAGAACAGGAAAATATCAAGAGATCAATCCCCCGTCACCCAGCTTCTGGCAGTTAGAGTATTAGGGACCCGGAGCATGGGGTTAATGGCTAATGGGTTAATAGCAATGGCTAATAGCCATTGATGGACCTACCCTCCATGAATGTATCTAATTCTTTTTTGAACCCAGTTGTAGTTTTGGCCTTCACAACATCCCCTGGCAACGAGGTCCACAGGTTGACTGTGCGTTGTGTGAAGAAGTACTTCTTTTTGTTTGTTTTAAACCTGCTGCCTATTAATTTAATCAGGTGACCCCTATTTCTTGTGGTATGTGGAGGGGTAAACAACACTTCCCACACTATTAATGGATTTTATAAACCACTTTCATACCCTCCCCTTCCTAGAGAGGTATCACTGAAAATATCAACATCCCAGCAGCCTTGCACAACTTGGTAGCCTCTTTGTATCCACAAGCATTTTTTAAACTTGGTGGGTCTGATTCTGTTCCCACTTACACCACTTTTATAATGGTGTAAGCACTTTGTCTTAGTGAAGTTAAAGCTGACCTATGCAAGTGTAAGTAAGTGGAGAATTCAATCCAGTAAATTTTTCTTTAGTTACATTATTGCATGTTAACAGAATATTACATCCAGTCTCGAAGTATTTTTGATGTTCATATGAGGGAATAAATGGAGCCCAAGTTATGTGCCTCAACACTACATTAAAACTGCTAAAGAGCCGCTGAATAGCGAACCTGGATTATTGGAAAACAATATTTTACAGATTGCGGGATGTATATACATCCTGGGTACAAAGGGTGGGGTAGTAGAGAGGCTAAGCCTTAAGAGGATTGCGTTCAGTTCCAACCTCAGCCACTCCTTGTCTGACCATGGGAAAGTCACTTAATTTACCTGTATCTTAGTTTTCCCATTTGTAATATGAGGATAATATTTCCCTACCTGATGGGGGTGTTCTGAGGAAAAAATCTTTTAATGGTTGTGAGGCACTCAGATGGCAGCCATAAGGACCTACATAGATTTAGGAAAATTGTTCCTCTTGATTCACACTGCATCTGGAGAATGAGCATGTAATGACAATGTAGCTAAAGAGACACAGGAATGCTGGCCTGACAGAAGATTCATTTTATATGTTATTTTATAGCATTGTCTTCTTGTTTAATTTACAAGACAGGCTGAACTTGGTGGAAGATGGGGAGAAGGTTGAACAGGGCCCAAGGAGCACTGTGTGAAGAATGTCAAACACAGTAGAGTTCAGACTTCATAGATTTTGCCTCCCCACAGTTACAGCACTAAATATTTTCAACCTATAATTTGAAGTCATGAATGTCTTTCATTTTTTGTTTAACTTCACCTGTCTCTAAATTTCCATTTGGCTTTATGTTCACCTTTATTAATTCACATTTTGAGTACATGTTCTCCTTTATTAGTTCAACTCAGCTATTTTTCATGTGACATTTGCATTGAAGCAGGGGATTGTATTACATTGCATAAAGATACAATGTAACCAGAATCATTCGTTAACAGGACAGAAACTGTACTCATTTGTCAGTGTCACAAGTGAAGTCACCCTAGGACTGGTGATGAAAAGGTTACAGAGTTAAAATGTTCAGAGCTTTGGCTGAGGAAGAAGTCAAGATGGGCCTTGCACATAAAGTGTGGGCCTGTTTACAGCTCCAACCTATCCTAGCATTAACTAAGGTGTTGGCATCTGGGGTTTGCATGGAGCTGGGGTCAGCTGCAATGTTTGGATTTGGATCAGAAGTTTCCCAAAGTTTGGGGGTATTTGGATTCAAAAGAAAAAACTGTTTACACACATAGTTACACAATTTGCTTTTGTGATAGTAGTCATGATCAGGAGAGATGAGGAGGTGTGGAGAGCATGAGAAGAATAAGAGAGAAAAAGGCTAAAACTGTTGCTGATGGTGGAATACAAGGAATCAAAGTGTTTGGATATGCTTTTCCCTGGGGGAGGAAAGGGACTTAAAATCTTACACTAAATTCACAGAATGTGGGAAGCTACTAGCAGTTGACCTAAGCCATCAGAGCCCAGGAATCATGGCAACATAGCAACACCTCAAACACTCGCAAAGAGGTGAATTTGGCCCAGCTACGTTCCTAATTTGGCATTCCAACAACAGATGTTGGTTTTAAATCCAAATGCTAGCAGGTGTGGGAGGTTTGGCTGTGAAAGTGCTGAGTTAGGAATGCAGGGTCAGAGGTAGACAGATCTCAAGGCCTGGTCTCCAATCCAAATCCCTTCCCATTATTTTAAGGGATAGGCATAGAATTGCTGGTTGTGGTCTCTGAAGGCTGTGAATTCTCCCCACAGTTACAGCACTGAAAATTAGCAAATGAATGCCAAATAAAATAATATCATGCACGAGCAGATAAACTGACCTTCTCCACATCACATGTATCATAGATGTTTCAGAAGATAAAGTAAGTGTGTGACATTCAAAAAGGTTGACAAAGGAGGTGCTGTCATCATCATGAATAGGTCGGAATATGAACAAGAGGCTGCTAGGCAGCTCTCCAACACCACTTTCTACAAGCCATTACCCTCTGATCTCACTGAGGGTTACCAAAAGAAACTACACCATTTGTTCAAGAAACTCCCTGAAAAAGCACAAGAACAAATCTGCACAGACACACCCCATGGAACCCTGACCTGGGGTATTCTATCTGCTACCCAAGATCCATAAACCTGGAAATCCTGGGTGCCCCATCATCTCAGGCATTGGCACCCTGACAGCAGGATTGTCCGGCTATGTAGACTCCCTCCTCAGGCCCTACGCTACCAGCACTCCCAGCTATCTTCGAGATACCACTGACTTCCTGAGGAAACTACAGTCCATCGGTGATCTTCCTGAAAACAGCATCCTGGCCACTATGGATGTAGAAGCCCTCTACACCAACATTCCACACAAAGATGAACTACAAGCCGTCAGGAACAGTATTCCCGATAATGTCACAGCAAACCTGGTGGCTGAACTTTGTGACTTTGTCCTCACCCATAACTATTTCACATTTGGGGACAATGTATACCTTTAAATCAGCGGCACTGCTATGGGTACCCGCATGGCCCCACAGTATGTCAACATTTTTATGGCTGACTTAGAACAACGCTTCCTCAGCTCTCATCCCCTAATGCCCCTACTCTACTTTCGCTACACTGATGACATCTTCATCATCTGGACCCATGGAAAAGAAGCCCTTGAGGAATTCCACCATGATTTCAACAATTTCCATCCCACCATCAACCTCAGCCTGGACCAGTCCACACAAGAGATCCACTTCCTGGACACTATGGTGCTAACAAGCGATGGTCACATAAACACCACCCTATACCGGAAACCTAATGACTGCTATGCTTACCTACATGCCTCCAGCTTTCACCCAGACCACACCACACAATCCATTGTCTACAGCCAAGCTCTGCGATACAACCGCATTTGCTCCAACCCCTCAGACAGAGGCAAACACCTACAAGATCTCTATCAAGCATTCTTACAACTACAGTACCCACCTGCTGAAGTGAAGAAACAGATTGACAGAGCCAGAAGAGTACCCAGAAGTTACCTACTACAGGACAGGCCCAACAAAGAAAAGAACAGAACGCCACTAGCCATCACCTTCAGCCCCTAACTAAAACCCCTCCAACACATCATCAAGGATCTACAACGTATCCTGAAGGACGACCCATCACTCTGACAGATCTTGGGAGACAGGCCAGTCCTTGCTTACAGACAGCCCCCCAACCTGAAGCAAATACTCACCAGCAACCACACACCACACAACAGAACCACTAACCCAGGAACCTATCCTTGCAATAAAGCCCGTTACCAATTGTGTCCACATATCTATTCAGGGGATACCATCATAGGGCCTAATCACAGAAGCCACGTTATCAGAGGCTCGTTCACCTGCACATCTACCAATGTGATATATGCCATCATGTGCCAGCAATATCCCTCTGCCATGTACATTGGTCAAACTGGACAGTCTCTACGTAAAAGAATAAATGGACACAAATCAGACGTCAAGAATTATAACATTCAAAAACCAGTTGGAGAACACTTCAATCTCTTTGGTCACTCGATTACAGACCTAAAACTGGCAATTCTTCAACAAAAAAACTTCAAAAACAGACTCCAACAAGAGACTGCTGAATTGGAATTAATTTGCAAACTGGATACAATTAACTTAGGCTTGAATAGAGACTGGGAGTGGATGGGTCATTACACAAAGTAAAACTATTTCCCCATGTTTATTCCCCCCCGCCACACACACTATTCCTCAGAGGTTCTTGTCAACTGCTGGAAATGGCCCACCTTGATTATCACTACAAAAGGTTTTTCCCCCTGCTCTCCTGCTGGTAATAGCTCAGGTTAAGTGATCACTCTCTTGTTACAGTGCGTATGGTAACACCCATTGTTTCATGTTCTCTGTGTATATAAATCTCCCCACTGTATTTTCCACTGAATGCATCCGATGAAGTGAGCTGTAGCTCATGAAAGCTTATGCTCAAATAAATTTGTTAGTCTCTAAGGTGCCACAAGTACTCCTTTTCTTTTTGCGAATACAGACTAACACGGCTGCTACTCTGAAACCTATACATTTAATGTATACAGTTAAAGAGGGCCGCACTTACCCATACAAAAATGTAAAGGACCAGCCAAATATAGCCGTTGTTCAGTTACATAAAACCTTGAACCGGCACAAGGGTATGCGTTCTCTGCTTTGGGATTCCCACCTATGAAAATAGAGGCAATTTAAAATTTGCCAAGATTCCCCTGCTCAATTGTGACTCCCAAACTAAAATAATATCCTCTGCTTTTTACCCTTTAAATAATTCTGGTCCTGGTCCTGCTTCTAGAGCCAGAAAAGCATTAATAGAAAAAAAAAAAACAAATATAACCGGACCGAGCAAACCAGGGTCACCATACATATGAAAACACTCAGTAAACCAACTTCCAATTGAAAAATTACATATAATAGCATGGAGCACACCAGCATTTTACTATAGGATAACTATGTAAGAACACTCAGTAAAGCAGCCTTCCCAAAGTAAAACAACACCGATACATGCCTCCCCACTGGAAAAATAAATGGAAGACTAGTGAAGTGGGAAAACCAGCCTCCATATTGGAAAAATAGATGCAAGGCTTGTGAAGTGGGAATCACAAAAGGTACTCAGTTTGGTTCAGATGAGCATCCCCATGATCTGGGTGCTTCTCTGAACTATCCACGTTCATGGAGATCCTCAATATCTCCTACCTTCCCTCCCAGACCAATTTCATTGCTCCCAATAGGCTCCATGACAGATCTTACCCAATGATCTCTGCATTTCCCTATCTGGTGGTGTCTTCCTGGGAGGAAAACTGGTAACCTGTGCCATCCTGGGTCAGCACTAAATATTTTGCATCTGATGAAGTGAGCTGTAGCTCAAGAAAGCTTATGCTCAAATAAATTTGTTAGTCTCTGGGTGCCACAAGTCCTCCTTTTCTTTTTGCTGCCTTTGGTGTCTCTTCTCCCACAAAGCTGAATGGGCAGAGTGTGTGAACATTGGTCACTATGATTTCTAGGTGCTGGTGTGGGGTGGAGGAGGAACTCTTAAAGGGGCAGAGACACTAAAACTGTGGATGGGGTTGGGAGGAGAGGAAGGTAGGGTAGGATAGGCCAGGCCAGGCCAGAGCTGTGGGGGTATGGGTGAGCTGGAGGCTCCAGAGAGTTGCCTATGTGTTCTATGTCTAATGCTGGCCCTGCTGCCTCCACCAGAAATCTTTGGTAGATGGCCAGCCTGCTGCCCTCTCTGACATATCTCCTTCCTCCTATACAGGCCTGAGAAGACCGATCAAAATAGCTTTGTTTGACCCTGAGAACATAAGAAAATCTCAATCAATGAGGGATGCTAATAAACTGCCATGTGACAGATCCCCAGACTCTAACCCAACCCAATAATTCCCTATGAAAACTGGATTAAAATTTGCACTGACATCACCTAAAAAGAAAAGTAGGTGACTCCATGAGAAAGATTTTAATAATTAAAATAAACTTTGCAGGGAGCAATGCATTTCCCAAGAGTTATGTAAAGCTGAAAAGGGCAAATCTGTATTTAAAGTTTTTTGAAACTAGAATCTTGCAGTGTTACACTGTTAATAATTATTAAATTATTAATAATTAAATCATGTGGCCCTTACGTCTGCAGACATTTAATAGAAAGTGCTGGGAGTTTTGTCTGCTAAAGTGCTGAGTTAGACATACAGGATCTGCCCGGTTATTATTTGCACCTCTAGGCATCTTTACAAACCCTGATGGATTGAGACTCACAACACCTATCCCTGTTTTATACATAGAGAAACTGAGGAAGATTTAGAACTGGGAATAGAGCACAGATCTCCTGTCTCCTTATCTCAGGTTCAAACCATGCTCAGAAAAAAAATCACCCCAACTAACATCACCTATCTTTCAGTGAAGAAGTTGTCTCCAATGTAGCTGGGTTTCTGACCATTTAGTTCTGGAAAGTAAATTTGAAAATAGATAGCCTAATTCTAAAACCCCTACCACATACTCCAACTGAAATGACCATATAATTAAATTAGTTTTATGTTGGTTAAAATCAATAAGGTTAACATGATTATTCATGTGTGTGTGTGTGAGAAAAAGAGAAGGTTTACATTAAGAGATTTTTTTTCAGCGTAAGTCTTATATTTTGCTCTACATCCATCCATATATTTTCATGCAGCATATAACTTAATATGAGGGGTATGTAAGATATCCAGTTGTACATGACAGAGGAATAATAACAGTAAACTCTGGAATTCTTTATAGAATAGAGGTGATAAAAATATTTTAACGTGTTTACATACAACGCAGCATTACCTGATTTGGCTGTCAATGTGAGAGCATGGTTGGGGCGGATTGCCTTCTCTCCTTACGCGTGCAGAACTCCTGTTAATGTCAATGGGAGTTATACACTAAAAAGGGGAGGATAATAGACATAAATAGTGAAGAGTGGAAATAGACTTCATTGGAGCTGGGAAGCATTTTGTTTCAGCTTCCTTCTCCATGGAGGCTGCTGTTTAGCAGAAAAACATCATAGTGAAGTGTGTTGTGCTGGTGGATTTTATTGCAGTTCAAGAAAACAGGATTTTGAATTGTGCAACACTTTGGTTATTCATTATCTTGGAGAAATGCCATCTGAAATAAAGGAAAGATGGATGCTAGATTGACAGCTCACATACGATAAAAATAAAGCAGCTGACAAGCTACACTGAACACAGGTAGGCAGTGAATCAAAATGTCTTAACCTATTAACCTATACAACATGGCTTCTGTGCAGCTTTTCAGACATCTTGCATTGTTTCATTACCAATGTAGTGAGACTGTTGATCTGTTACTGCAGAAAAGCCTTACCATGTGATCATCGGTGTAACAGTCTCTGGAATCTTGCAAGCTACAGATTTGCCATGTAGGAGCAATACTTTTTATGAGTGTAGACCCTGGTGGTTTTCTTTAACAACATTTAAACAAGGCGGTGCTACTTATTAAACATAGGATCTGATTCTCTTCTTACTGAAACTGGTTTTATACCCAATGTTGACTTCAATGGAGTGACTCCTGATTTTCCCTGGTTTAACTGAGAAGAGCCTGATTCTCCTTTCACTCCTGCTCTACACTAGCACAACGCCATTCACTTCTGCTGAGTTACTCCTGATTTAAACTGGTGTAAGTGAGTGGAGAATCCAATCTGCAATGTTTTGATATCAATCATCTGAATAAACTTAGAAATAAATACTTAAACCTTTTTCCTTGCTGGGTATTAATATAAACTACATCTTATCTGTTATAAAAATATAATTTATTACATCACTTCCCCAAACTTTGGAAAATAATCTTAATCTGCATATTTCCCATTGCAAGTATAATTAGACATGGCTCATTGATAGCGTGTGAACAGGTTTAAAACAAAACAGGCCCTCTCTTAGGTTTTTAGCAGAATGGAATAATTACCACTACAGGAAGTGATGTCAGCTGTGATGTGACTTAAACAGGGAAAAAAGATTCTGCAAGATTTCTGGTTGGTATAATTCACAACAGATGTATTGCCTCTGCTGTTGGATGCACTTTTCTTTAAGAGTTGTACCACTCCCAGAAACAAACATCCTTGAACTTTGGGCAAAAATATCGAGAAAATCTGACCTTTACAAGGTGACATCTACCTCTTTTACACCCTGAACCCAAACCTAGAAACTGAACATTCCTGTACATAAGATTGTTCAAAATCCTCCATCTGGAAGTTGTGGCTTTTGACCGTCTTTACTTTGTAAAAAATGTTTTTTACATTTTGACCATTGTACAGTGCAGAAATTTGTGCCCTTATTTTTGACCCAGTGGTTTCTCTTACTTTCCTCTTTTTGCTAGAGTCCTGTGTGACTATTGTTTATCATGCTGACCAGCATTGTATTCACCTGTTGTCTCTTGTCTTATACGTAGATTGTAAACCCTTTGGGGCAAAGACTATTTTTGTTATGTGTTTGAACAGTGCCTAACACAGCGGGGCCCTGACCCACGACTGGGGCCTCTAGGCTCTGCCACAATACAATTAATAATTAATAATATTGTTGCAAACTCTTTCGTAATGGTTAATGGAAATTTCTTATCCTTTTGGCAAACATGGAGAGACTGTGCAGATCACACTCTTTGTAAAAAGGCTAGAACACAAGTTGTCTACCTTTCTGACAATTTTTTTAGATTTCACAATGTTAGGGGTAAAAAGTTCTGCATGTGACATATCACAAGAGATGAATCAGTCATAAGCAACTAGGGTTCCTTGTTCTTCAAAAGCACCTACTGCTAGCAATGTGTCATGAAAACAGTACAGAAACAATTCTGGTATGAATGAGTAAGGGAGCATGCAGAGTCACCTAGATAACATTTTCACAGCAATCTGTTAGAGGTTAAAAATTGTGCCCACTCCTTGATGAACAGCAATTGTATTTTACTGCACAATGCGTGTTTTCTTCTATCTGCTGATACCTATAAGTCTAGTTTTTCTTTCCTATGCGCTTGGCCCGTGCTGTTTTTATTGCCTGGTTTTCTATCTTATACTTTATTTTAACTACATTGCTTTTAATAATACTAATACCAATAATAATTAATAATAATAATAATAATAACAATAATAAATAAATGATTATGACGATGATTGTAAAATCCTCTTTTCACAGCACAGAGCTTCAGCCATCAGAGTGTACTCTGACCCTTGCTGATGGTCTGTATTATACCAGGATCCCTAGATCTTTAGGTTCATGCACTGAGGCTAGGAGGAGTCCATAGCCCCACAAAGTTTGGATTAATGGTGGGGAGCACTGTCAGAGAACATTGGGATCCACAATGGAGAGGGAGGTAGTACTGTCCAGGCAGGAGCACCAGGAGTCTTTGGGGCTCAATCCTCAGAGGTACTGATGAGTATCCTGCAGTCCCATGGAAGTCAGTGTAGACTCACTCCCATTGTGCTATGTTTTTAGATGGAGAAGCATAATGATTACTGGTGAAATGCTGAGAAGTCCTCTTCTGTATACAGAACTATTTTATGCTCTAGTATGATGATACCACTAGGAAAAGCACTAAGCTCCTCAAGTGATGTTGAATTGTGTCACTAGAGATAACAGTAAAAGAGTAAGCACCAGCATCTACAGCAGTAATTTCACTATTAGCAGTACCTTCACCATGCCAGCATCTGAGTTTGAGTCTGTTGTCCTTCCAAAATATGTCATCTCCAGCTATCCAACAAGGGAAAGAGGAGGTATCCTCTGTCCTACTAGTGCTAGCAAGCAGATATAGATCTTTGTATATATGAATATTTTCCCAATAGCTTTTCCCCCTCAGAATGTGCCTCCTTTCAGGGAATATGCGCTAGAAAGTTATTTCTGTTTGAATGCTCCATAAACTACATAACATTGTTATTACTAAATAGTGCAGATTTTGTGAACTGTCTTGAGACAGCTTCATTCATGATTGTTACCAAGCCCTGGAATGTCCCACAGTAGCAACCCTTCTGTTACTCAGGCTCCTTGTTCATCTGTACTTTTTCTAGACACTCTACAGAAGAAACAAAGGCAGAGATATACACAGAGAGGGTTCAGATCAGCAGCCAACAGAGTGCAGGGACAAAGTCATTTAGTCAATCCTGAGAAACTGGGCAGTTTAGTCAGGTAAAACTGATATGGATTCATGTCCCAGCTGGGTCAGGAAATTGTTTAGTTGCTCTACTTGTATTTCTTTGGCATGTATTTTGCTGCTACTATAGCTAATGGAGAACCCAATCCTGTACCCATTGAAGTCAATGGGAGTTTTTCCATAGACTTTAATGGGAGCTGGAGAAGGCCTGGAGTATTTAACATAGGTGAGTTAATGAGTGGACATGCGTGATGTGTATAATATGGGCAAGGAGTTTGATAGCTGCTCTAGTATGGTGCTGTAGCTGGTCTGGCAGGGAAACCACAATTTAGATCACCTACTTGAGCTGCCTAAGTGATGCTGGGGGTTGTTGTCCCCCCATATCCCTCATGTGAAGGTCCCCTATTCTTCATGCATGTCAAGGGCACTGCATGCCCCCACGTTTCCCCTTTTCCCTCAAATATGAAGGGCTGTATGCATTCCCCTATTCTTCCCATGTGCTAGTGGCTCTGTGTGTCCCCCATTTCCCCATTCTCGTTTTCGAGTTTTCACCAAAAATCAATAGGGTTCTGTCCACTGATGCCTAAACTACACCCTGACATTTTGGAATTGATTAGATCTGGTATTCAGAAGTTATCGCGTTACGGACAGAGCAATGCCCATCCCCTTGAGTGCAAGGCTTTGCAAGCTTGGTCAATAATCCGAGGGCCAATTCGAGTTGCAGCAACATTTCGGGCAGGCTTCACACATACATGCGCGCACACATTACATACATGCATGTGCATTCTTCCAACATTTTGCATTGTTTGAGATTCATTTTTAAACCCTGTGTATCTTATGCACAAACTTAGAGCAAGGGCTCTAGCTGCTAGTGGCCAAACTGGACAGTCTCTACGCAAAAGAATAAATGGACACAAATTTGACATCAGGAATCATAACATTCAAAAACCAGTAGGAGAACACTTCAGCCTCTGTGGCCACTCAGTAAAAGATTTAAGGGTGGCAATTTTGCAACAGACTCCAACGAGAAACTGCTGAGCTTGAATTAATATGCAAACTAGATACCATTAACTTGAGTTTGAATAGAGACTGGGAGTGGCTGGGTCATTACACATATTGAATGGTTTCAGAGTAACAGCTGTGTTAGTCTGTATTCGCAAAAAGAAAAGGAGTACTTGTGGCACCTTAGAGACTAACCAATTTATTTGAGCATAAGCTTTCGTGAGCTACAGCTCACTTCATCGGATGCATCTATTGAATGCATCGGATTGCAATCGGATGCATCGGATTGAATCTATTTCCTTAAGTTAAGTATCCTCACACCTTCTTGTCAACTGTCTAAATGGGCCATCTTGATTATCACTACAAAAGTTGTTTTCTCCTGCTGATAATAGTTCATCTTAACTAATTAGCCTCTCACAGTTTGTATGGTAACTTCAAACTTATCTGTACATATCTTACTATATGTTCCATTCTATGCATCCGATGAAGTGGGCTGTAGCCCACGAAAGCTTATGCTCTAATAAATTGGTTAGTCTCTAAGGTGCCACAAGTCCTCCTGTTCTTTTTGCAGATACAGACTAACACGGCTGCTACTCTGAAACCTGTGAATAACTTGGATTTTAGCTGGTTTGGATTAGTGCTACTTTTTAGGGGGGGCTACCTGCTGGGCTTATATGGAGTAAACTCTGAGTAGTACCTTAATTCACAAAAATCTTGCATAAGCGTACAGCTATTCATATAAAAGGGGGGCAGAATAAGTGACACGCACATTTATAAATTGTTTCCTTTCTTCCTAATGTTACATTTCAAACATATAGAATTTGTCATCACCTTGACTTAGCCTGGGTAGCCTTTTGTTTCACCTGCAGCCCTCATACTGCTGTCCTGACTGTTGTCTGCTAGGAGTTAGATTACTGCAATGTGGCACACATGGCATAATCATTCAGACCTACATTTTCAGAAGAGATTCATGATTGTAGGCGCCTCAGTTTGTGGGCATGCAACCTGAGACACTTTAAAGGGGTCTGATTTTCAGAATGAGCTGAGTGCCAGCCCTGTGGATATCAGGGCCCGTTAAGGTGTCTCAGTTTGACACCCAAAAATGGAGGCACCAGGATCCCTAATCACTTTTGAAAATTTAATTGTCAGAAATTGCAGCTGAGTAACGACCTTAAGCTTTGGTCCATTCTTAAAAATAACTTTTAATATAGCTTGTTTTTCATAGCCCGTACAATGTGTATAGAAATGTATTGTGCTGCCAGAATCCTTTAAATGGCTGCTTATATAGTGAAAGAATTGGTACCACATTTTTGAAAACCTTCATTAGTGTAGATCTTGGGTATAGTTAGGAGATCCTCTTTAAGGTTCATTGTGATGGGTTTGGGCTCACCAAACTCATCCATTAGGGATCACATTGCTGTGGTGAGTCCTAGGATGTACATATCACTCCTCCTGACCATCTTGTGTCTATCTTTATCCACTGCTTCCCACTTTAATAAAGACCTAAGAACAATTTTTTTTCATAGCCCTTTCTTAGAAAGTCAGCTATTGGCCCCTTATTTATTACCTCAATGGATTCTATTTGCATAAATTAAGAAGATGGGATTTTTAAAAATGCATTTTATAATATTTTTAATTACACTGTTTCATATTTTTATGCTGTGCAGCTTTGATGTAGATTGCCAGAGTGGGTTATGGAAATCTGCACTTGTGCTGTCTGGTCTATACCTCTTTGTGGTCTATAACACAGACCTGTCAATCCAGTGCCTTTTACTAAATTCACACACACACACACACACACACATACACACACATGTTTTAGAACAACAGAAACCAAGCAGCCTGTGTTTTGAGTTATAGAAGCAGAAGAAACCCACCTGAAACTGGTTAACTTACATGCAACTTGCATCCTCCTTAGGTTAAAGGGCCACTTCATTTTAAAATAATGTAATAAAAACACTGCTGTCAAGCTGAGACCTTGATTGCCAAGGCTTACCATAGAATGTAGTTTTATAGCCAAGTGATAAATCCCTAAAAACTGGGGTTGATAGTTGCAATATGGACTCTCTCTTTTTCAGTGAGTCCTGCTCTAAGGTAGCCCTTAAACAGAATGTCTCAAAGCAAGGAAAGGATGATGGCATATCAGTTATACAGCTACATTTGGTCATATGCTTCAAGCAACACGTTAATTTATTTATTTACTTATGTGTACTAACCCCCAGGGTTTGTATGTTCTCAGCCTCACTTCGATTCTCTTAAAAAAGACATGATTTCAGAAATGCTTAGCCATTGCTACACTGATCAGGCCTTTGGTTTAGCCAATACACAAAATCTATAAAGACTAATTTTTTGATAAAACAAATTGCTAAAGACAAATTGACATTATTGTTTGAAGTTCATGGCATTTCTGCTAGTTTAGTAACATAGAAATGGAACGGGGCCCTGGATTTGTGTGGGAGACCTTGCCCAAAGTTCTAACCCTTAACACATTTTATGCATTCTCTCTCTGGCTTATATACAGGAAATGTAATATGGTTTTGATTAATTTCTGATTTCAGTAAGTGCAACTCAATTACTGGTATTTTGTGCTGCTGCTACGTTTGGACAATAATTCAAGATGACTGTTCTATTTGTTTTATTGATGAAATAATCAAAGATAGTATCTAAAAAGATCACACAAAGACAAAGCATTCCTACTGTACAGCTAAATCTCCACTTGGTTCTCTATATAAAGACTTTAAAAACACTAAGGGCCAAATATGAGGGATTTTGGCTTGAGTACGGATGAGGGTAGAGGAAGAGAAATCAAGACTCCTGGGATCCATTCCTGGCTCTGATAGACTACCACTAATTTACTGTGTGACCTTGACTAAGTCACTTAACCTTTCCGTGGCTCACGTTAGCTAACCATCTGTAAAATGGGGATTAAAATACCTACCTCACAGGAATTCTGAGAGACTTAATCCATGTTTTCAGAATGCTCTGAAATCCCCAGATGAAAGGTGTTATAAAAATTATGATTATTCTCCATTTTTAAAAGATAGAAGCTGCTATCTGAATGCAGAAAACATCCATGAATCAAAGAATCCACATTTGCACCCAATAAACTGCTTTTTGTCTGTTCATCTTCGTTAATTTGTCAGAGTAGTTTATCTGTTTGAGATGAGGATTCTCGGTGGTCTTTGAATGTAGCCCCAATAGGCTTGCCAACTTTCTAATTGAACAATCCTTGCCTTGCCCCTGCCCTGAGGCCCCGCCCCTTCTCTGAGGCCATGGCCCCGCTCACTCCATGCCCCCCCCCGTCACTCGCTATCCCCCACATTCCCTCACTCACTCCCTCATTTTCACCAGGGAGGGGAAGGTGGTTGGGGTGCAGGAGAGGGTGAGGGCTTTGGCTAGGGGATGTGGACTTTGGGCTGGATCCAGGGATGAGGTGCTTGGGGTGCAGGAGGGGGTTGGGAGGGTGGGTCTGAGGGGGTTGGGGTGTGGGATGGGGTATGGGCTCCGGGTTGCGGGTTCAGGCTCCGGGGTGGGGGCCAGAAATGAGGAGTTCAGGGTGCGGGAGGGGGATCTGGGCTGGGGGTGAGAGATTTGGGGTGCAGGAGGGGATCCGGGCTGGGGCTGAGGGGTTCGGAGTGCAGGAGGGGGTTCCGAGCTGGGGCAGAGGGTTGGGGCGTAGGAGGGGGTGTGGGCTCCGATACAGAGTTTGGGTGTGGGAGGGGGCTCAGGGCTCAGAGATGGGGACTGGGGCTCAGGACCGGGTGAGGAGTGCAGGCTTTGGGCGGCACTTACCTCGAGTGGTTCCCCGCAAGTGGCAACATGTCCCTTGCCTCCTAGGTGAAGGTACAGCCAGGCAGCTCTGCAGTCTGCCTTTGCCCTCAGGCACCTCCCCTGCAGCTCCCATTGGCTGTGAGTCCTGGACAATGGGAGCTGCAGATCCAGCCCTTGGGGTGGGGGCAGTGCACAGAGCCCCTGTGTCCGTCCCTTTGTCTAGGAGCCGAGGGACATGTCGCCGCTTGTCACAGGGAGCAATCTCAGTCCTTGTTGGGTTGTAAATCTTGAGAAGATTATGGATGGGAGAAGCTGTTCAAGTAGGGGCTTTATGTGGTGATCCAGGATTAATTGTATGCAACTGTGCAGGACCCAAGAACAACAAGCTCAGTAGAAGCACTTTTTTCTGAAATTACATTTCTGAACAGCACACTTAGAAATATGAATAGAAGTTCAATAGTAGTGGGAAACCTCACCACTCAGTCCAGACTCACTTGCTGTCTTGAAGACAATAATTAGAAACCCTTAGCATGTGGCGATGAAATAAATACAGGATAGTTATAGCTTCATGGCCATATCGTTCTGTATTCATGGTTCTGAAATTAGAGCTCTGGGCCAGATGCTTCTTTGCCTTGCCCCTGGTGCAGTCATTTACCTTAGTGCACAGAGGATGGAATAGTCTAACATTCTGATTTACTACGGTTTTGACTACAGAAAGCTTAAGACAACAGAGAATCTGGCTAGATAAAGTGTGGATGCATAAGGGGATTAGAGTGGAAGGAATCTCTCTCAATTTATGCTCCCATGCAGAAGCTGGTTACAACCGCAATCCTTACATTCTCACCTTACATGACTATGCTCCCCTGTGCATCTGGGAACTGCCAGTGCTCCTAACTGAATGGTAGCTATAACGCCACCATACAATCCTCCACTTGATCAAAAGGTATGCCTAGCTAAGTCTGTAATTTTTATAGTCAAAATACAATCTGTGGCATCTCGAGGAATAAAAAGGAGAAGAAAACAACAGAGTAGGTTAGTACTGATCATGTCATGTGTTCTTTCCTCAGAATGTAGGGCTATCTCTATGAGTCTCTAAGGCTGTCTCGTTGAACTTCCATGATTAACTGAGTTATTCAATTTTTGAATCAAAAGTTTTATCTTGCTTAGTAAAGTCTAATCGGATATTCAAATAGTAATACAAGATTCAATGATTAGTATGAGAGGAAATGATGCTGAAAAGGATGTGGAGAAATTACTAAAAACTAAGCGCAAAGCTCACTTAAGTACTGGACAGTCTGTATCTCACTGCATGTCACTGAGACCAATTTGTAACACTAGTAATTTGGGGTTCTCTGAATTTGAGGGAGACTGTGATCCTTGCCTCAAATGTACTTTACTTCCAAATGTAAGGTTTAATGCACATTTTTCCTTTCTTTTGTGGATATTGTGAGCTGGTGGACTCTTCAGACACTGGGACAAGGGTTATATCTCCCTGGCTGAGGCATGTGCAAGTGGAAAGATGTATTAGTCATGTAGCTCCTAACCTATGAGGCTGGAATGGTGGTTGCAGTTCAACCCTTGAGTCTGTAAGAGGGAGATCCAAGTCATAGTTTCCACCCCTGCTCTTCTTCATGTATCCCTCCCTTGTCATGCAATGGCAATTGCAGGATACAAGATTTTCAAAAATAGGAACGTAAAATTAGGCCTCTAAAATCCATATTTTAAACACCTACTTTTCAAAAATGCTGAGCATTGACTTCACTGGGAAGTCAAGTTGCTGGGAGTTGAGCAACTCACAGGAAGTTTTTGCTATTTGCAAGATAAGGAGTTGGAAGTGCTGGGAATGGGAGTTTGCCAGCTGAGCCTTGTTGGGACAGCACCCACCATCTCTGCGGTAGGGCCTCACTTTTGGTGTTCCTGTGACATACTGAGCAAGGAGGGGACTTTCTGTAGAAAATCCGGTTTGTCTCTATCCTCCTCCACTTGGGCTCCCACAGCTTCAGGAAAAAGCTCACTTTATTTTCATTTTCTTTGGCCAGCCTCTTCAGCAGGCAGCACCTCATGTAGAATTCCACCTCCTTCCAGACTCCCACTGTCTCCTCCTGACACAACTACTTTGCTATGGCAGTACACGGGACTTGTCCAGCTACACCTCGTGCACTCTGCTGGAAATTTACTTGCCCCTTTCCAGGAATGCCACATTTCAAAACTGAAATATAGTTTTTTGTTTTCTCTGTACTTTGAACAACATAATCCTGTGGAAGATTATGGTGGTTCCTGGGTTTTACTTGAAACACCAAACACTCCCAACAGTGATCTTGTATTTATCCTTCTACCTTCTATTCTAGTCTATATAGCTTCTTATACTGCCCTCATTATCATGATCTCTGAGTGCTTTTCAGCTGTGCATTAAGCAACATGACTAACATATGTCAGGTGTGGTTTGTTCGCTCTCTCAGTCTCCCCCCAGGGGAAGAATTGTGCGTGCCGTGTTCTGGTTTTTTAAATGTACACACTGCTGGGTGTTTGTTAGAAAGGGCAAGGCTGAAGAAGTATGTCCTGCGAGTGGAAGGTGGTCAGGTTTGGGATGGACTTTAGCACCTGTGGGAATTTGTCTCACTTGCATATGGACCTCCATCAGTCTGCAATGTGGACACTTCCCAGGAGAGAGACAGGAAGAAGAGCAAGCGAGTGTGTGTGTGTTTGGTCTAAGCCATTTGCCAACTGTCCTTCCTCCCCAGATACTTTAACTGAAAACAAATTTGGCTTGTTTACCAAATACTTGAAACAAGACGCTCATTGAAATGAATGGTTCATTGGGTTATATAAATGTAGAAACAAAGACATATACCTAGACAAATGAATAATCACAAGGCAGAGTTGTACATTACAAACAGCATTAAAGAAGCTGCCTTAGATAGGTCTCACACAGCATTAGCTTTCACGTGGAAGCACTGAAATCATAAAGAGCAATGAAAGATATTTGAGGACAACTGAAGACTGTATGAAAAATGAAATAGTGGAATTCAGTGGTCCATCTTTCAAGATTCCCGGTACCCCAAAGATCCACATTGTTTTGTGTAAAAGCAGTCAGATGCTTTTTTTTTTTTTTTTGCCTTTTAATACTTTACTGCAGGTTTAATTGCAGCAATATTTCAATGCCAAAGAGAGTAATTTGCAGCTTGAATACAGCATTAGATCAGCAATACCCTACATTTTAAAACCTCAGTATAAAAATAAGCATTTGGTACTAGTACTAGTAGAATTCTCATTTCCTGTTCAACTTTCAAAGAAATTGAAGTTAAATGTCTATATTAACGTTTATAAAATTTTAGGAGTGATTCCCTTATTACATAATTAGCCTAAGCACTCTGAATATCTGTATATCTGCCGATTAGAGACATTACTCAGAACATGCCCTGGAACAGCTGCATTCCTAGGCAGAAGAAGATAGTAATGTGGCCCTGGGGGAGAGCTTTCCATTTTGTCAGAATAAAGCATTATTGGAATACAGTTATTACAATTCAAAATTGTTCACTTTAGGGGAAAAAATAGAAAAAGTGCCCTGTTAATAAAAAAAACCCTTTCCTAATAGCTCTAAATTCATTCTTTAAAATTCTCTGCAGTTAGGAATGCAAGTAGCCAGAGGATTTTAGACACAATGTACAATGAGGAGGAACAAGTAGACACTCTGACTGCATACAGCTTTCTAAAACTGATCACATGGATAGCAGGTGACAATAGATGTCACAGTGTGACTGCTTAGCATTGTGAGTCAATTGATATAGCGTGAGCCAACATTAAATTAATTTAAAAGTAACAGCATGAAGTGTCTGTCCGCGTGGTCAAATGGCCTTACTGCATATATGGTAAGGTTAACAAGTTGTAGAATTTCATAAAAACAGACACAGAAAATGTGTGGTGAGATTGGACTAGTTGGGTTTTAGTTCGAAGTCATCTAAGTCTAAGAGGCTGATCACTTCACAACAGTTATAATCATATGCTTCCCACCTCCTCCGCTTGCCCCCGATCCTTAGCCATCTGTGTTGAGGTGCAGGTCAACCTTCTGGAAAGATCAGATCAGCAACTCAGGAAGAAGCAAGAATTTGTACACAAAAAGCAAAAATTCTATTTTTGTAAACACTAAAGAAAACAAACAAACAAAAATCAAAATCCAAAACACAGCAAATAAATAAATACAAATGAAATCCCCATTTCCCCCTGATATCAGTATTTCTATTCCAAGCTTTCCCCTTGAATACTTCTTGACTTACACTGATCAACAGCCCTTACTCACATGAGCATATTTTGACCACATAGGGTTTATATATATAGCAGGTATCCCATGAGGGGTTTACTTGTTTAAAGATACAGTGTTACATTCTTATTATTGGCTGCTGCATCCATATACAGTTATAAGTACACTACCATTGTAAAAAGGAGGTTTACCGACCACCTTAGAGAAAAAAAAATAGAAGAAGAGTTATCTGGCCTATAGAGAGACATTTATAGAAGGCAAATGGTAGGCACTTGTGTTACCACTTTGACTTAACATACAAACCCCTTAACAGTGTGTGTTCCTAAACAACCCCTTTCTCGCCTCTAAGAAAAGAAATGAAAGAGACCTTGTGATGGATTAGTATAAGTCTGAATGTGTCTACATCAGTCTGAAATCTTCATTTTATTCTGTGAACGCCATTTTGATTATAAACCATACTGTACTCTTCACTTTTGCACTGTAGCCTCTATCTTGACCTGGGACACTCAAGAGATGATAAGTGAATTTCTTACATCTATCAGAGGGGGCTAACAATGGGAAAGCCATTTATAGTCCTCCACTTTGATGGTCCTCCATTCAAAAAGGTCTACCCTAGAACAATAGTTGGGTTCCAATCCACAGGAAAACATTTTTCTCCAGTCACTTGATCTAAGCAGCTGATCACCTGAGAAGGGTTTTGAAGCTGTTTAGTAAGGTATCTGATGGAGGAAGCCAGAACTCTATTTAAGGGCCAGATCTTCTTGAGGTGTGTCTCTCTCTGGCCATCCAGCAACACAAACAAGAAGACTGAGTGAGAGAAGAAGGGTGCAGGAGGTTTTGGGCTCCTGAAAGGACACTAACCGAAACTCAAAAAGTTCTTACTGTAATGAGGAGACTGGAGGGAAGGGTTTTGTGTCTGGTGTGTGTTATGTTTGCCTAGATCTGTAATGTTTCTGATTTATCTATGAGTAAAGTGTGTGTGGTTTAGAAGTTTATTTGCAAAGTGTATGCAGTCCCTTATTTAAACTCTCATGATGAGGTCTCAGAAAGGTTAAATAATAAACTGGAGTGCCCTCAAGAGTGGAGCTCTGGGTAGGGCATATTTAAACTACTGGGGAGCGTTGGGAGTCAAAACTACACTTGGGGTTTAGGGCAGCTGGGCTATGATGTCCCACACCCCAATCATAGGGGAACTAGACAGGTATCTGTTCCCCAGGACTGTGTCAGAGAGGCTGGACTAAGAGGTAGTGTTTGGATGCTGCTAAGGCACAGTAGACCTAAAAGCAGGTAGGATCCAAAGGTTATGTCCCATATAGCAGCCTGGTGTCCGATTATTCTATGAGCTCCCCTTCCTGGGATCCTCAAAAAGTAGAGTGGCCATCACTTCTATCACGAATGTGTTGGTGCTTAGACCAAAGTTTATTACCTAGATATCCCTGAATGTTTACTTTCTTCTATAACTAGCAAATATAGCGCATCATCCTTCATGCTACCTGCTTCATGTGTCTTGGTGACCCACTGAGAAAAGCTCATCCTGATATTTCAAAGGCTTCTCCATAAAGCCAGTTAATAAGACTCATCTGATTCATTTGACCCAGGCCCATAACTTTCTGAACAATCTTGGTAGGACTGAAAATTGTATAGGTTGTCCTGGCAAAAAAACAACAACCCTCTTCAGGCTACTGCATTCCTCTCATCCCTCTCTGCTTTAGCTGAACAAGCAAGATAGAGGAAAGAAGGAATATGCTTTTCTATAGGAGGACTTCATTGTCTTGGTTGGATTCTCCAATCCATTAAGCCCACTTTGTGCCATCCAAATAGTATAAAGAGGCCTCAAACCAGCCAGAGGCAGCAACTGGTGAATTGTCCTGTGACGGGGAACTGTCTGCTGTCAGAAATCTTGTGGAGGTGGCTCCACCTCCTCATGTACCAGCCACCTGCCACCCCCAGTGAAAGGGGAGAGAGGGCATGTAGAAGGTGTGGAAAGACATGGGCAGGACAGGGATGGGACGGGTCTGGTGGAGTGAAGTTGAGCTTGCCTAATTCCAATTCCTCCACTGGTGGAAGTTCACTGAGCGACTTTATGCTGGCGGCAAAAGCTAGGGTTGCCCTGATGCAGCATGGCCCTGAATCAAGAAGCCTCAATTGGTATCCTGCAGCCCCTTTCACTTCTTCTGAGTACATCTTGGATGAAGTGAAGAATCAATGCTCTTATGTATCTGTGGCATTTCTATATTGCCCATCACAGTACTATCTCACAGTAGCATCTAAGCACTTACATATGAGATTATGGAACTTCTCAATAGTATGTAAAAATAAGGAAACTAAAGTATTTTTGGATTATCTCTGATGCTTGAAAAATTTTTACACGTGAACAATATTAGAGAAACCTGAAAATTGTTCTAAAGCACCCAGAGTTTTGGTCTCTGACCTCCAACCATCTTCAGGTAGAATTTGTAGAAATTAGATAAGTGTAATAATTGCCACTCCTCACTGTAACCATGTGTGTATCTCCATGCTCCCTATTTTGCCAAACATTTCTGACTTGAAATTCAAAATCTGACTCAGAAGCTTGCTGGGCTAGGAAAAAACTGAAGCCCCAAAGATCAGGATTTCTCCCCTCCCTCCCAACATCTATGCAGTTTTAGAGGTGAGGTTTGACTCATTGTAAAATAAGGACTGTCCACAATATCCAAACCTCCATGCCCCCCAAATTGAGGGATTTTGAAATCTCAGATTTTGATTTAGGTCTGTCTCTAAAAACAATGTTATTTGTATTCATGTAGTAGTGGTGAGACCATCGCATAATTCATATATCATGATTATTTAGCCCTTACCAGACTCTGCTTCTGCCTGCACAAGGAGGGGGAACCAGAGGTGCTCAGTGTTCAGTGAGCCTTTTGGAGGGGGTTGGGGGTTTTTTACTGTAGCTCAGTCTTAAAATGACTAATTATTCCCTCAATTTTGGGTAAATCATGGATGTGCCCGGGAAACAGTTTGCTGGATTGGGCACACTGCAGGGCAGAAGTAGCATGAACAGATTTTCTGCCCTCACCTGAGGAAAGTTTGCCAGTACATTAACAAAAGTGGTGTGAATGTATCAGGAGCCATGGATCTATTACCATCCCCTCCCCTGGCCTGTCTATACCAGGTAGAACAGTCATACAGTAACTGAATCAGGCACCTCCCTGTCCTGTTGCCGGACTGCTTTATCAATATATTTTCTTCTTTTTAACTCTTTCACCAGCACTCCTGGTTTGAATCCTCCACTATCTATGGGATTCACCGGTTGGCCTGGTTGCTACTACATGGTCCATCCCTTCAAAATTAAGTCCTTCAAATGATTGTATTTAACCTTAATAGACTATTTTGTCTTGGCCCTACTTGGCAGGCTACAAGGTAATTGGATCATCTGATACCTCTTCTGATTGCATTCAAATTGGTATGGATACTCTGCTCATGTCAGAAGGAGAGCAAGTCCTTGGTCTCTCCCTCAAACTAGGTATAGCTTCTCCATGGTAGATATGATGCTCAATGGCATAAGTGCTATGTCCAGCAAAAGAGGCAACGGGCATTTCAGATTAACCCATGGCTTCCAGGTGATATAGGCAGGGAAGCCTTCTGGGGTCGCTTATACATAAGGGAGAGACTCTTCAGAGGTCAGACTCACAGAAAAGTATATTGTGTCTAACTGCACTGCGGTGAGTGGGGGAACAGATTAGATTTTAGTGGCATGATTAAGTGTCCCAATGGCACTGCAAAATGTCTAAAAAGTTATCGACATTGAATAATATCTCAAGCTAGTTAAAGAACCAGACCATGTGCCTGACTAGGCCACTAGCAGGGGCGGTACATAGTTAAGATTCACCAGTTATTAAATGATTATTAACCATGTGCTGTACAGACATGAAACTTTGTTTAGCGAACCATTTAGGGACATGGTAAAATGTTGCTTATGTCAGACTTTTGTTGTATTACAGTAGTTTTGGTTTGCATTGATAACTTGCTGCCATATTCTAGGGGCTCATAAATGTATGTGTATGCAGACTAGGATACAGCCAGTCAGATTGCTTCTGCATTTTCCGGGCAACTAAAAATGCACAAGTAAATTTTGGCTGTGAAAATGCTTTCTTTATAAGCATCCAGATGGTAGGGATGAAGACTGAATTTCCATCATTGCACGGTCAGTTGGATAAAGAAATATTTACTACACTCAAGAAACTAGGACGGGTGGGATAGAATTCTGGGTAGGGTTCTCAAAGCCAGTAGGAGTTATGCTCCTGTCACTAATTAATTGGGACTGTAAACTGCTGGCAAAAATTCTAGCAGACAGGCTGCAGGATACGATCTGTAAGATTATTAGCCCAAACCAAGGAAACTTTGTAAATGAATGACTACGAATTGAGAACTACAATGAAAATACTGAATATTATCTAAAAAGCTAGTGGCATGCAGGAACCTTGGCAGCCTTCGCAATCAAAGATAAAAAGACCATTGACAAAATAAATGTGAGATTTCTTACATGCCACTGTAGACATCTTAGGAGTAAAGTCAGTCATTTTTAAGTTGGTAAAACTTTTATACAGAGCCACAGAAGAAATCAGATTTTACAAGCAACCTCCTGTCAGGAAGATTTGCAACTGAGAGGGAAGCATATCAGGTTTACGTGCAGTAGCCTGATTTTTTTTCAATCATTGGTTTTAATATTTTCTGAAGAAGTGAAGAACTGTAATGTTATCACACAAATGTACATGCAATATAATTGTCAACAATAACAGTGTGACACTTGGTATTCATGCAAGTAACTTACAATAAGTAACACAAGCACCCCTGGTTCAATGAAAATAAATGATTACATACTAAGCGTGAAAGAAGTGTGGGTATTATACATGGATTTGCATCTCACATTATCATGTTTGTCAGAAAGTCTTAGTGACTTTATTCTCCAAATTTTTTATTCTGAGTTTCCTTTTCACTTGCATTTGCAGCGCCTTCATAGATTTTACATTACAAATACTCAAGGCAAAAATGGCATATAGAAAAGAAGAGACTACTTGCGATGGGCACCAGATTACCAAATAAGATATCAGAAAGGCATGCCTGTGGTAAATTTCAAGGGAGAATGAATCAAATGAAACATATATGCAGGCAATTTGCTGCTCACAGCTGTGGACTCAAAAAAAAAAAAAGGAATCTGTGCCCCATCTTCTAACCCTGGACCACTGGACTGGGTTCACTACAAATATTGCAACATCAGAGGGAGAAAAAATGCTACAGAACACTAGATCTTCCAAGGAGCAGGTCAGTGGCTTAGGGTTTGCTTAGATAGAAAATAGTTTTAAGTACTTGGCCCCAGTCCAGCAAAGCACTGAAATATGTGCGTAACTTTCACTGAAGTATCCTGTAAGGAGAAGTCAATAGGACCACTCCCATGTTTAAAGTTAAGCACATGCTCAATTCCCTTGCTGTATCAGCACCATAGGGATTAAACTCCACCCAGAGGTTGTCAAAATAAGGGGGTTTAATGTCTTCCCTCTATTGAATATGCTCCTCTTGTCAATCAGGGAAAAAAAAGATACACATTTTCATTGTATCTTTCTAAGTGTATTATTTTTATCGTCAGCAGTACCATCCAGGGTTAGTCTGTCCATCTAGGTTCTTATATAGCCCTCATCATAGTATTTGTGTCACAGCAAAGAATATAACACAAAGTTCATTTGTTTTGGCTGACATGGCAAGAAGTCTGTGGCTGGCAAGTGGTGGTGGTATCGAGGGGACTGAAATAGACGGAATTTTTATTTTTCTCAAATGTAGGGAAGTATTTCCTGGTAATAAATGTTATGTTCCCTATCAAATGAGCTACAAAGGGTAAATATCATGTCAAGGACATATGGCACCAGATAGAACAATTACAGTTCTAAGACAAAAGGATCCATCCACTCATTCTGGGCTTAGAGTCACTCTCCAAGGTGAAATGGTTGCCAGTCAAACACACTTTGGTTGTAAACAGAAAAATGAGGAAGTAAAAGATTATTAGAAGCAATTTTCATTACTACTTTCTAATTCACTGAGATATCCTGCAGATATTTAGTATGTAGGAATATACTACAAATTTGGTATGTGCAGTTCAAATTCAAGCTCCTTTCCTCTGCCTTAAGTCCCTGCATAAAGTTGTCACTCCCTAATTATCCGCCCTTGTCTCTTTTGACATCACCTCATATCCTCACTACTCCCCAACTGATGCCAACCTTGACACAGTGTTTGCCTGCTTCTTCTACAAATGTCCTAGTACTTTCTTCTACTCTATCCTTACTTGTGGAATACCCTCCCTGACTTGGTCTGATGGATTCTCCATCACCTGAAGTCTTTACATCAAGACTAGTTGTCTTTCTAAAAGAGATGCTCTAGCTCAACTAAAAGTTATGGGTTAAATGTAGGAATTACGAGGTGAAATTCTATGGCCTGTGTTAGCTAGGAGGTCAGAGAAGATTATCATAATGGTTCCCTTCTGGCCTTAAAATTATGAATCTGTGAAAGAATGTCTAGCTGCAAATAAATCCAGGCAAGACTGAGTTATTTTAGAGCAGTGGCTCTCAACCTTTTCAGACTACTGTACCCCTTTCAGGGGTCTGATTTGTCTTGCATACCCCTAAGTTTCATCTCACTTAAAAACGACTTGCTTACAAAATCAGACATAAAAATACAAAAGTCTCACAGCACACTATTACTGAAAAATTGCTTACTTTCTCATTTTTATAATAAATTAATTGGAATATAAATATACTACTTACATTTCAGTGTACAGTATATAGAGCAATATAAACAAGTCATTGTCTGTATGAAATTTTAGTTTGTATGAACTTTACTAGTGCTTTTTAAGTAGCTTGTTGTAAAACTAGGCAAATATCTAGATGAATTGATGTACCCCCGGAAGACCTCTGAGTATCCCCAGGGTACATGTACCCCTGGTTGAGAACTATGTATTCAAGGAAAGAGAGACTGTGGTGATGTACATTTTAAAGATAGCTAATCAGCTAACATTCTGGCAAAATCCAAAAAATACTGTCAATGCAGAGTTCAATGAACCATACTTAAAAGTAAAAGAAAAGTTCAACATGCTATTAGAATGGCTGAAAGTAGCAACCAAAAGTGGAACATCATAGTAGTTGGATGCTAGGTTTTGTTTTTGAAAAAAATAGTTGCAAAACTGAGGTGAAGGAATAGAACTTTACTAGCCATGGAAGTATTCAATACCAAAGTTGCCTGCAGAGTCTGAATGGCTACACTTGTTAACTGATACAAAGTAAAAGGAGAAATGTTTATAACAGACATACATAATACAGAACATTTCTTCTTGTGTGCTAGCCAAAAGGGAATTGGCTCCTCCTGCAGCTGATTGTTCAGGCACCACCTTATTGTTTTGGGCACCTGCAGTGTTTGAAGGATTTTTTCTCTCTCTCCTTTATTAGCCACACATACGCTCATTTAGTGTAGTGAGATATAGAAATGATTTTTTTTTTAATTTCACAAATTAACACATTTTCTAAGCAATGAACTTGCCCTGCTTAAGTTTATGGCACATATTACAGTATTTCACTTCATTGTTGACTAGGCCTATCAGTTTCAGGGTTCTTAAAAGCAGTTAAAATAATGTTCATACTAGCAATAATTAGCAGACAGACTGTATGAATAATCACAGTCATTCCCACAAAGATTTCTTGTTTTCACAGACCAATCCATTACCTGCTTCAATGAACCGTCTTGTTGTTAATTTGCAGGGCTTTCACCCCTAGGTGATGGAAATACCTGCCCTCTTTCCAGTCTCCCATTAAGTATGGTTTTCAGTAATATGTATAATTCATGAGAAAAATTTGTTTGTCAAGCATTCCAGACAGGTCACTTAAATCCTAGATCAATTGATAATGTTCACACCAACATGGCCTGGCATGAAAATAGCTCTGATACGGACTTCACTCTTTCTTTCTTTCTTTTTTTTTTTTTTTTAAAAAGAGACTTGGTTTTTAACTTTTAAAAATCTATCAGTATGACTTTAAAAAAAAATTAAGTAGAACAAAGCTTTTTAGATTTTTTTTGTGACTCTGAATATATTATGTATTCATGACATACTGTGCTAAAGTCTAATAGTAAATACAAAGTGTTGTTATAAATGTAATTAGAACATTTAGGACTATATTCTGGGTTTTCCTGCAGTGGCGGACAGGAGGACAAGAGGGGAAGAAATTTCAGGGAACCTCTTTGTCTCCGCGGACACTGGGCAGGATCCAGCCAGAATAGGGAAGCTAGCATTCTTGTTGTACTGATTGTTAGATGAAAACTCCCAACCTACATCACATTCCCACACCCCCAGAACAGAAATTTTCCCCCGGTGTAAGTCAAAGTCTCACAAGCAAAATCTAAACGTTGGCACCCTTCATAGCGAATAGAATGTTGAATGTTCTCTTTCCCCTGTAATTATTGGGGCTACTCAGTGCTGGAGTACACTAAACTCCTAAAGTGCCAAAAGTGTGTCAGGTGCAGCATGACTTGAAGGCAACGACTGTAGGCACTTCAGCAGCTGAGCCACATAGGTGCTAACCTTGGTGGCTCCCAGCTACCACTCAGGCATATGGCTAATTGAAAGGGTACTTTACAAGGGCTATCAGGAAAGCAAAAGTTTGCAAATATCCTAGGTACAGAGGCTCGAATAGTTAGAGTTCAAAATCAGCAATAGTAGTTCTCCTTTGGGCCTCTGGGGCAGTCCAACTGAGAGTCAGGGCTCTACAGGCCTGGTGCCTGGGATGCTCACTCCAGTCCAATCTCTATTCAAGCAAATAGGAGGTTGCAGTTTTCCAGGCCAGGCTCAGTTAGCATTTCTCATTGGGACCCTTCTGCATTGGCTCCCAGTCCAACCACTGCTGCTCACCCATAAGACCCACACAGACTTGCAGCCACCTGTAGTGTCCAGAAGCTACACCCTGTTCCTCACGCAGTTCCTGAAGGGAAGTAGGTCCTTTCTGCATCCTGTTTCTGGATAGCCATGCAGCTGCTGCTCCCACTGGGGGTTGAGGGGGAGGGACACTGACAGGAGCTGTTGTCCCCTGCTTAGCAGATCCATCACCCACCTTTTATGGTGAAAAGGTCCTATACTCTGTTACCCTGCACCTTGTGTAGCTATTGGTGGTAGTTTGGAGTGAGTGTAAAACACTACTAACTCAGAATGGAAGCATTTTATACCTACTTTGCACTGGCATATATGATTGAACAACGTGTAAGGCAAGGGAGAATGAGGTCCAAAGCTTCAACTGACATGATTCTTAGTGTGTGTGTGTGTGGGGGGGGGGGGGGGGGGAGGTAATCCTGCCCCCACTGAAATCAATGGGAGTTTTGCCATGGACATCAGTGAAGCCAGAATTTCAAGGAGGGACCTGAATATGAGAGAACAGTGAGGAGGATTTGGCCCTTAATGAGCCAGTTCCTAGAGTTTTGATGCTCATTAAGTAAGAAGGTTCCTGTTTATCTAAATTATTAACTTGTGAAGATTATGCATAATTTCAGAAACTATTATTTTCCTCAATCATAAAATCATACTTTATTTATTTTAGTGTTTCCTTTTATATTTAAAGCACCCATCTATTACTCTGAATCCCTGAAGTGTAAATACTGTACAATAAATATAATTAAAAATAGAAATATGTAAATGTGACATTTCAGTGCACAGGTGTAAATATATCAGTCTGCTACAACCTAGCATTTTCTGCTCATAAACATTATTGCCTTATTGTTCTGTACTCACTGTGCTTAATTCTATAGTAATTATGATGTTGGTTCCTACATTCCTTAATGTAGAGAACTTTATACAAATATACTCGGAGACAATATGGTGAAGCATATATAAATAACACTGGCTAAATTAATATTTTAAAATAATGAGTCAATCAGTAGAGCTCTTATACTGAAAACTGCTATATATATTGTACACTGGAACCTTAGGAACACACAACTCCTCTAAAAGCCTTGGGTGACCTCAGGCAAGTCACTTGCTCTTGCTTTGCCCTAGTTCCGCAGCTATAAAATGGAGATAATAAGAACATAAAAGCTGCCATACTGGGTCAGACCATGGTCAGTTTTGCCCAATTTTCTGTCTCTGACAGTGGCTACACCAGAGCTTCAGAGGGAGAATACAGAACAAGGCAATTATGGCGTGATCCACTCCTGTCTTCAGCCCCTGGCTTCTGGTAATGAGAGGTTTAGGGTTACCCACAACATGGGATTGCATCCCTGACCATTTCGTCTAATAGCCATTTATGGAACTATGCTCCATAAACTTACCCTGTTCTTTTTTAATCCAATTATACTTTTGGCCATCACAACATCCCATGGCAATGAGTTCCACAGGTCAACTGTGTGTTGTGTGAAAAAGTATTTCCTTTTGTTTGTATTAAACCTGCTGCCTTTTAATTTCATTGGATGACCCCTGGTTTTTGTGTTGTGTGAAAGTGCAAATAACACTTCTCTGTTCACTTTTCCCACACCACTCATGATTTTATAGACTTCTATCATATCCCCCCCCTTAGTTGTCTCTTCTTAGCTGAACAGCCTTAATCTTTTTAGTCTTGCCTCATATGGAATCCATTCCATACCCTTGATCATCTTTGTTGCCTTTCTCTGAACCATTTCCAATACCCATTTTGAAATGGGGTGGGACACAGTATTCAAAGTGTGGGTGCACCATGGATTTCTACCATGGGTGTGACCCTATGAACACCCCAATGCCAGAGGGCAAGAGGCTCTCTGGTATCCAGCAATGAGCCTTAGCTGGCCTGACCAGCTCAGTGTACCCCAATTTACTGCTCTCATAATCCATATCTAAAAGGTGTCATGCAGACTGTCAGATGTGAACTGGTAATGTGTTCGTCATTAATATTATTGTGTGGTGTAGGTATGGGTGACACAAGAAATATAAATATGTGCTGGTACTATATTCTTAAAATGTGTTTGGCAGGTAGGGTTTAATACAAAGACAACTTTATTGGATGGGGAGGGAAAAGAATGAATCTGGGAAAACCAATAATTAATAAATTAACAAATGCTATGAAATTAAACTTCCATCCTCCAGGGTGTCTTAACCTCAGTTCTCCTCTGGCAGTGGTGAGTGGTCAATGTGTTTCAGCCACTTCCCTCTTTCCAGCTCCTCATTCACAATTTATTGTCCCAGGTTGATTAAGTCCAAGGATTCTGGCAGGTCAGTGCTGCATGGCTTGCTCTAGGTCTATACCACCTAACCCAGCTATGGTGATTTCAGCTTTAATTGCTGGGTAGGGAGGCCCACACTAGAGTTCCTTAGGTAGGCTGCTGTTCTCTCCTATAGCTTCAGCTCACGCTATCGCTGCTCTGACTCAGCTGCTACCCTGCCGCCACCTCAGTACCTTTTGCTGTTTTGCAGCAGTCTCAGCTAAGCTCTTCCATGAGGGATCAGTTGTATCTAGGACCCTTAACAGAGTCCTCACAACCAGAAGGGCAATCCTAGCAGTGGGGGAAGAGCTCCCCCTCTTTCTACCTCCCCGTCTCCAGGTCCCTTATCCAGCTGTGCCTGACTGCAGTCACATTTGGTGTAGGTCCCTTGGCCCCATCAGGGTCAATAGCACCAAACTCAAACATTAACTGTATTTTAATCAAAATCTACCAAATTGTCCCATAACTGAAATGTACATGAGGCCTGGCCCATTCGGTCAATTCCCCTTGCTGTCCAACAGATACCTCTGACAGCTCCCTCGCCAGTGGAGCCCCTGCCATCTGCAGTTCCTAAGCAGCTCTGGGAGGCTTTTCTTGCTATTCCCAAACAAGTGTCAACAGAGAGCTCCCTAGTCTCTAGGGCTTCAGCCCACATTACTTACATCTCTAAGTAGAACTGTTTCTAATTAAAACCATTTCCAATGTTTTCCATGTTTACCAAGGCATAGGGTAGATATATGACCAAAAGCCTGTGGGTCACATTCTCTGGCTGGTGTATCCTAACATTGCTCCATTGGTTTCAGGGGACTTATGGCAACTTCTGCCAGCTGAGCAATTGACCTAGATTTAAATTTTCTTTTTCCCCTTGTGTTCTCCTGGTTGTTGAGAATACTGAAATCATTTACTTGGTTCTGGCTTGGGTTCTTTATTTTAACACACTTTTAGCTAAAAGATCATTTCATTACCAAGAACGTAGATCATGAAGTCTCTAACTGAGGGGAATGTGTGGGCTTGGAAACTCGATTTGTTTCTTGATATCTACACAAATCTGTCTGTGTATGAAGTATCCTTTTCTTTATTACTCAGACAGCTCTGCAGGGAAGGGATTGTCTCTTTTCGGTACCCAGCACAATTATTATTATTTGTATTATGGCAACACCTAGGAGCCCAGGCATGGATCAGGGTCCTCTTATGGTAGACTCTGAAAACTGTACGAATGATTAACAAGCAGATGGTTCCTACCCCAAAGAGCTTCCAGTACTGTCTGGGTCCTTTGGGCACTGCAATACTATAAATATTGACTACTACTGACAAGGTGTTCATTGCTTAGAGATGCAATAACATTATATATCTCACTGTATTCTTAGATTCCATCATAGTTATATGGAGCCAGATTGTGCTTGATCCTAGAGCAGTTGCACAGTGGAGTAAGGTGCAAGAAGTCTTTCTCCCTTCATGTATCCTATGCAAGGAGAAAGTAAATTAATAGTCTCAGGCAAGCACAGGGGTTGATTTCTCCTTGAACCCAAAGGGATGCATATTACACACAAGGGAGCAGCGAAGCTGGGCCATGGCCCCAGTCCCCCTCATCTGAGACCACCCAGTATGTGCATGCTCCCCACGCACCAGGAAACAAAGAGAGAGAGATTGTGTCTCCTGAAGCATGATCCCTCCCTGAACTCTCATGGTGCATCGTGGCTCTGATCATCCCTAGCCTTGTCTGTGCCTATCTGGCAGAATCTGATCCTTTATGAGTATGCTGATTCCCCTTCTCTTTCTTTAATCACATTCTAAGAAACAGTGCAGGGAGCTGACCTTCTGAGTCATGCAAATGTTAAACATAAAATGTTTAGTTATATACCACAGAAAAGAGCACTCAGCCATGTGTGTGTATGTGTGTGTCTAAGTTATACCTTGCTGCCACAGTGAGGGCCCTTATCCAGCAAGGCAAAGGAGATTTACCCCAACTAAGGGCAGACTGTGTTTCCACAACAGAAACAAGGTGTAATAATGTTTTACAAATGAGAAATCTTTCCCTCTTTTCATTTGAAGTACACACAAAAGATTGAGTATACATCCCTGTATTAACATGAGCAAATGAACAGACAGGCTTTAAAGGGCTTAATCTGACAATAAAATGCTCTGGTTAATTCCAAAATGGGTTTAACTGTTTGATTTGCTGCACTTCAACCCGCCCCCCCCCCCCCCGCCCTGGAAATTACATCGTCATGCATCATGACATCACTGTCCAGGATCACATTATATATTTGTAGGAGATAAACATTTTTAATCTTGGCCCATCTTAAATTGTTTCATTTGGTATAAAAAATCGTAGGTGTAAGAATTTTTAGTCAAAAGTTAGCTCTGGATATGAGGATATGCTTCATTTTATATTTGAGCCTGAATACCCTTGAAAATGTTTTTTTCTCCTGAGCTGTCAGAGAAAAATATCAATCCTATTTGTAATAGGATCAGAATAAGTATAAAATACAAGCAACGACCCCTGTGTTCTACCACTTTTGAGCTGGAGTCCTTTGAAACCTTGCGTTTCCCTATTATCCAAGAAGAGCTAATCAAACATTTGTTGGGCCCTTACAACCCAGACCAAATGTTATTACAGAATGTCTCATGTTCCCTACTTTGCTACCTCTCATTGGCTGACCCAGAAGACATTGACTATGGACCAAATTCAGACCAAATGTACATGTTCAAGAGAGCTGTAACCTGCTTACATGAGGGCTGGATTTTGCCCTAAAATTCCAAGACAATTTACCTGATTAGATTTCAGCCACAGTCCACTTATTTGGCGAGAAAAAGGTGGAAACGTGGGCCTGGTCTACATTTAAAACTTATCTTGGCATATCTACATCCGTCATAAGTGTGACCCAGTGACATATCTATGCCAACAAAACTCCCAGGAGAGATGCATCTGTGGAGACAGAAGAGGGCTTCTGGTGGCAAAGCTAATGTTGTCTGGGGAGCTGGTGTTCCTATACTGGCAGGAAAAACTCATGGTAGTATACACTGCATGTATGCTGGGAGACACAGGCTCTGTCATGTAGACATAGCCTTGGAAGGTGATGAAATGACAGCTCCAGGAGTATGAACTACAGGGCACTACACAAGAGCTTCGCTTGCTTTTATACTTTCCTTTAGGCTCCAGCTGTTCAAGACCCCAGTGAGGGAGTGAGCAATGGGCTATGCAGGAGCTGCAGAAAATATTCCTGATGTCTTAGGAGATAGTGTGAAATCTCTTCATAGAAGGTTTCATTTATTTATTTCAAACTTTTTGTTCTGGGCCCATAAATCCCCAAATAGGCCACTCAAGAAGTCAAAGTGTTGAGGTATAGGTACACTGTCCAGATACCAGACTCAGACTGGTGGGACAAGGGCACTCCCGGAGAATGGCTTTAAAGAATTTTTCTCCATCTGATCCTTATGAGGGGTCAGATTATGTATCTAAACACATCCAGATTCTGTATCAAAAATCTAATGACAAATATTAACCTCAGTGTGTAGCCCTCGTCTGACCTTACCAAAGGTAATGAGGATCAGATATCTCAAAAAAGCCCAACTCATCTGGCTATTTGTCATTTCATATTATTCATGGTTCCATTGAGAATTGGCTCTTCTGGCTGTTATGCTTTGACTGGCTAATACCATGATGAAGTCCAGGTCTGTTGCTTGGCCTCAGGTTGGGCATTATCTGGCCCACCAGGTGACAGGCAATCTTGTGGAGGGGGAAGAATTTGTCATATCCCAACAAATGTCTATTTTATAACAGAGAAAAACTAGTTGGAAAAAAAAATAGTAAGGGAGAGAGAAAACAATTTTTGCTGCCCCACTCTCCTACTCACTGTCCATTTCTCTCTCTCTCTCTCTCCAGTTGTATCTTTTTTTTTTAATAAGCTCAGTTCTTTGGAGTAGGGACCGTCTTTGATGTGAAGTGCCTGGAACAACAAATCTCAGGCCCTCTTGAGGCCTCTAGGCACTGCTTGTAATATACATAATAAATAATATTTCCCTTCATGAATGGCTGTGAAGTAGTTTGAGATCCTTGCATGCTATTTAAGTTAATAGGCTTCTGCCTTAATTATTAGGCTTCTGCACCCTTGTTTTAAGCATGAAGAACTAGCCTTATTTAGAGTAACTAAAATTGTCCAGCTTTGCTAATATTACCATTTTGTGCTTGTGTGGTCATGTTCAAGGGTAAATGTACGGTATTTATATTGTGTGTGGGAGGGGTGACTGGGTGGAATATAACTTATCCCAGCTCCTTTATGAACTTATTTTGGTAAAGTATATCATATCCTGATACAGAAAGTTGCTCATTAACCAGACTTGTGACTACAAGGTACTTTAATTGCTTTTATTAGGCTTTCTTTATAGCCAGAGGCCTTTTCTTTGTATTAATAAACATTACATTAATTTTCCATTGTTCCTGGCCTAAACATACCATTGGTCAAGCTAGAGTTTCATTGATCCCACTGGAAAACAAGACCAAACAAAAATGCCATGTCTCATCGGGAAGTGACGACAGCAGCTGGAGTTTTGCTTCCAAACTTCTATGTTTAACTTGACTTGTGAAGCTGTTTTCCTGTGTGAACCCATAGGCGTGATGCTTGTGCGAATGACTGAGGACAAACATCTTGCAGTTTTACTGACTATCAATGCATCATTCTTTGACAGACTATTAACAATCTGTTGACCTACGTAAAAATTGGAGTTTCAGGGAAAAAGAAAGCATCCCATGTCTGCTTATCGATAAAATGCTCACGCTGCATAGATACATGAGTATATTGGATTGAGCTGCTCGTGGTTAACACATTCAAGAGCCAACTTATTGTCAATATCTGACCCAAAACCAATGATTCATGTTCCAAAGAAAATGCTGCTTTTATATTTTTCCACCAGCCCAGTCTCCCACCACAGACCCGAGTTATTCCCCCAACTACTGCTCTACATCTGGGTGACATGAGAGATAATTGCAGGACGCTTACAGTCCTGATAAACTATGGTTTCCCCTGCTCTGCAGTCCTTTGAAGTTTCAGACAGTTTCATGATAATTGATAATCTAATCTCTTCCCAGCCTGTGTTTGGAGGGTTGTTTTTTTAAAGGCTGCTCTGAAACAGCAAGAAGGGGAAATATTACAGCATAAGTATTGATTGCTGCATGCAGAGGTCACTGTGTGGGGATTACACTTTTATCACAAGGTTCTTGTGAAAGGTGAAGTGTTGGCAAGATCCTAATAATAACTACAGAGTGCTTGTTAAATATGGGTAGGAGGGGTGGGGGGGGGAAAGGAAAACAATTTTTTATTCTTAGTACCTCAAGGGTATACATGGCAATTACTATTGTGGAGGCAATAAAGAAGTTGTTAATTACAGTTTTTATACCCGTGTAGCCCAAAGTAGGAACGAAAGGACTAAAGGTTACAAAGTGGTCCTGAAGAAAAGAAAGAAAGAAAGAAAGAAAGAAAGAAAGAAAGAAAGAAAGAAAGAAAGAAAAAGAAATTTTTTTGTGTGTGTGTCTGGTGGTGTTTTTTCTCTGTAGTGGAACAAGATACTGCAGTACAGGCGGTTTTGGCCTGATGAATGAAAACATGTATGAAATCTTGCTTAGAGAAATTAAACAGATCCACAGCCTATCATTTGCCTTATGTTCTGTAAGGAGTCACCATATTTTGGTTTTAATTAAAATTATCATCTGACAGCCTCTAGACTCACTAATACTGTCCTCTGGGACAAAGTTGTTGCATTATGACATCATATGAGATTTATTTTGTAATGTTGCCACAGTGTGGTGTGTGCCAGCCCTAAATATGTTTTGGAATTGTTTTAATGTCCTATATGCTGTACAATGGTCTTGCCAAAAGCATGGACTTTCCCTTGAAATACAGCCATGGTGATGACCCTACCAAATGTGCCTTGCAAGCAAGATGTACAATGATAATCAAACACAATTATATATATATATATATATATACACACACACACACACACTATTTTATATATATAATTTAGCAGAGGTAATTTGTTTGAAAATACCCCTTTGTTGGAAAGGGCCAGAAGTTCTTTCCTTGGTGATAAGTGATATTCACAAGACTTTATAGCACTGTCCAATGTGTTAACTAAGGGGCATATAATTGTCTGTCACCTGACAAGGAGAAATACACACACACACAAAAAACCCCCTCACACATACTTAATGAGCGCATAATTAAAGTCTTTTGAAATGATGCTGATTAAAACTCAACAGACCCATACAACTATGAGTTTAATTCAACTGTCTCGTAAAACACCTTCAGGATTGAGTCTTTAAAAAGGCAGTAGAAGGAATATACACACCAGTTTCTCACTACCAACATTTAGAAACACCGGGCTAAATACTCAGATGTGTCAGATTAGAATTTAGTGCAGCTGGTGAGGGGGAGGTAACGACCCTAATACACCTTTCCTCCCCCGCCTTTTCTATCCTGAGTGGGAGCCAGTGCAAATTAGAGCACCCTAAAGACCACTCTAACTTGCGCCAGATTATAATGCCATTACTCTGGGAAGGCTTGCCAGATTGCAATGAATTCTGACCCCAGCCTTTCCCATCCCAGCAAGATCTCTACACTTGGGAGTTGAGCCAGAAGGGGCTAGCATAGAACTGGCTACACTGGCTTTATATCAGCTGAGGATTCCCCTTCACTAAATCTTTTACTGTCCATTGGGGATTTAGGCCATTATTTTCAATATGGATGTTTACAAAATGTGATGTACCCTTTCTCTTTATGTTTATTTGCAAAAGTCGCATGCATCATCTCAAATCTAAGGCCAGATCTATACTTAAAATTTTGCTGGTGTAGTAATATCAGCTATAATAATATCAGCATGATTTTAATGACATTTTTACAACACCCTACAATAGATGCATTTTTACCAACATAAAAGTGCTTTTGGTGATCTAGAGAATTTGTTTGTGGAACTAGTACAAACTGCATCAATAGGGGGCGTTTGCTAGTATAAGCTGGTTCGTCTCTAGGAGGGCTTGGCACTATACCTAGATGAGGCCACAGTTTAATGGAGATTGGTACCCCTGGGGAAGCCATCCCTGTAAATTTTCTTGGAAAGCAGATACAATTGGGAACTACTTCCCTTTAGTTCCTCTTTCTGTGTTCTCTTCTTCCTCTCCTCTTCAACATCCATCAGTTTGGCCTGCTACAGGAGATTAGTTGATTTGAGCCTTTCATGCCCACTGTTTTTGCACCTCAAAATGAGCTTTTCTGAAAACAGCACTTCCAGCCTGTAACTGGGGAGAGGTGCTGATTTTGATAGAGTAAAGAACATTTATAATTCTTATCTATTGCAGGCTCATCCCAATGGTTTCTAATCACCTCACCATGGTATTCCTCCCCTCCGCTTTCAGTTTTGACATCATCTTGATTTCCCTTGCTGCTTCTTCCCACTGATTCCACCTTTGTTTTGTTCTCTGGTTTTCTTTCACTTTCTCATCCCTTTTATTCTTCTGCTGGCTGCACCCTCTTAGGATTGTCAGCCATCCCAAATGACATGGCAGCTCTGATTTTAGTGGGCTGCTGACATGTTATATTATGCAAGGGCAGGTGGAAGAATGCAACAAATTCTTAAAATAGATGAGGGAAGAAATTTCTGCCTGATGATGCAATATCATGGTAAACCACGAGGTCACTTTTTTTGTAACACAGGATAATTTTCTCCTCTGCTGCACTGAACTCTCTCACTCGTCCTTCCTCTTGCTCACCTCTTTTCCCTCTGTGTAGTCTTCTACTGTCCCACCACACTTTTTCTTCTCTTCTTCCTCCCTCATCCCAAATCTAAAACATAGCTTTCGTGCAAGGATAAACATAATAACAAAGTGGGCTTGCTGATTGACCCCTATTAGCCACTAAAAACACATCACTGCAGTGCCTCCTGCTGCAGAGATAGGTGTTACCATGGAAGTTGGAGACACTTCTGTGGCCAAGGTCAATGATGGGTCAGGAAGCATGTTCAAGCTTTATATAGATATTATATAGATTAAAACCTTAAGTACTTCTACATGTAAGAGATTGTTTTCCCAAGGCAAGTTGGTAGGAGAAGGATTCCCTATGCCAGAGACTGAAGATGTTGCAGGTCTTCCTGGGATTATCTGATTTTTCATATTTTGCCTTATGGGGGAGAAATCAATAACATTTGAATTGGAAATCCCATACACTAGTAATATTAGCACACAGTTTTCCCCATCAAATTGAGTTTTTGTTCTTACAGTTTTTCTGCTTGTCTGTGCTCAGTTGTGGCCTTTGACTATACCCGGGTGGGTGAAGAGGTACACTGCATTCAGTTATTTATTTGGCATATGAAATCCAGGCAAGCCAAGCCACATTGTTCTTATCAATGCTGTTCAAGGCACTGTATTCAGTAAGGCACACATAATAGGAGTCTCTATAAGATAAGAGGCAGAGGGAATTGTTTTTTTCCCACCCCCTCCCACCTCTTTCAAGATGAACCTATGGATGCTTTTATTGCTGGGAGGGACTTCTTAATTTATTGTGCAGTTGATTCCTGATTTTTCAGCACAGTTCTGCTTTTGCGTTCTGTGTTTCTCATAATTATTGCCTTCTTCACTGGCTTGTTTATTTTTCCCAGTTGCGGTTCTGTGTCCGCCCATAAGCAAAAGAGTTCCTTCTGATGGGCTCTGGTTCTTTTGTGACATCTGCATATATGTGTGACAGTGCCTTTTATTTTATCATTTTTGCAGGCAAATAAGGTAATGTTATTTACCAGGACAGGAGGATTCTTTTGAATTTCCTCTGCTTTTCTGAAGAAGTTTGATGCCACTTCCCCCACTATGTAATCTGTTAACATTTTCTGTAGATTTCCTTTAGTCTCAGACAGATGTACAAGGTTACAGTTTCACCTGGGCTGAGACCTGGACTTACTTTTGGAGGGTACAAATTGCAACCACATTTTAAATCTGCATTTTGGTGTCTGTAAAATGAATTACATGCAGAAATCTGAGAAGAGTTACCTACTAACTAACCTGAGTTGTGGATGTTAATCACATAAGGGTGTAACCAGTGTCAGATTTGTACTCACAACTGAACTTTGGGTTCAAAAGCATAGTGAGTGAATGTTTTGCTGGCACAAAATAATGCCACCCTTTTGAAAATTTGACCCATAGTGTGGCTGGAATATGTCTAATTACAGGTCCATAAAATGCATGTTAGATATTTGTAGGTCAATCTATTTTAAAACAGCTGTGTTAAAGTAATATTAAAGATCTGGTATGAACTGACAAAGGAAAAAGAATTCACAGTCCAAGCTAACATTCTGTACTTAACTAATCCTTTTGTGTCTAGGTATTACAGCTCATATGGTGTGGAAGATCTGAGACCCCAGCAACAGTTAGGGCATAACAGGATGAGCTGTCTCAGTAATGCTGCTGATTCAATACTGCTGATTTCTTCTCTTTTGGTTTAAATCAAATCCTTACCACCAAATGACATCCCTACCTACCTACTTGTAACACCCGTGGGCTTCAATGGGAATTGCGTGCATATAAAGGCAGAACTTTATTTTAAACAGAGTTTAAAGTACCGAATAGTTACATAACCCCCTATATTTTTAAATTAAAAGTACTCACTTAAAAATTATTCCATTGGGATCACTGGCTGAGGTCACGGAGTGCAAATGATAGAGGCACTTCAAGCTCCTTTCACATCATTTTTGCACTCTACCAGAGCAGCTTTCTCATATCCGGGCTGTAGCTCATTCAAGTGTAAAAAGAGGCTGCTTGCTGATGAGGTTGGAGTATATTTCCAGATACTGTAGTTTAAATGAACGATTATGCACCCAATTTGCCCGGACAATTACTGCTTATGCAGGCACATGCAGCAAATTAGCTATTTTCCCAAGCAATTGCCTACTTTGTATGGAGGAACATGCAAATGGATTATGCATTTTGCAATGCACATGCATGCTTAAATTGTCTGAATTGGGTACTTTTGTACATGCCAGAAAAATAGGCACGGTTTTGTAGGCAAGGAAGTGTGGACTCCTAGTCAGACAACTTTCTGCTCATATTCCCACATCAGTCATCATGGCTGTCCTGTACATTCTTTTCGTGTAGCTGCTCTGCTGGCAAAGCTGTTGTGGAAAACTTTCTGTGGTCTTAGATGAAGTTTGATGTTACTGTGGGGTTTTCTGTGTGTTTTTTGTTTGTTTGTTTGTTGAGTATGCACATTCACATTCATGCTCAGAGACTGTTGTGATAACAGGCACCTTAGAAATATCAGAGAGAGAGAGAGAGAGAGAGAGAGGGAGAAGAGAGAGAGAGAGAGAGAGAATTTGGCTCATTCTCTAATTCTATAGGTGAATTCATCTGGGTCAAAACCAATTTCCTAACTCGCATCACTCCTAAATCAGGGCTTCTCAAACTTAAAAATATATTAAAAGATTGATAATGTTGTAGATTACCCAAACTCCTGTTCTTGATCACACAGCCTTCTCCCGAGCCCATCACAACATACCTGTAGCAGCAATTGCTGTTGTTAACACAGAAGAGTATTGCCAGGAACAGATTTGTATTTAACTGCCTAACAACACAAGTGTTCTGTCCTTTTTGAATGTGTTGATCACAGTGATTGTCTTAATTCTTCATGACATTTTCCCCATCCCATCTATTCCAATCTTTTCTCTTACCCTTCTCCCTTGCCCATGTTTCTGCTCCTTCTCCCATGCATGCCTATATTGAAGGCAGATAGGCTGGCATCCCAGGGATCCAGACTCTTCTTTGTAATGAAAGTCTGGATGTTTGCAGAAAGTGGAGGAAGAGGAGCCAGCCCCTGTAGGAACAGTTCTCTGCAGCAAGTGCACTGTGGCCAATAGCTTGAGAATGAGTGTCCTAAACTGTTACTCGTATACCAAATTATTTTTAGATTATATCTTGTCTCTTAAATAAATAGTTAAGACTTGATGCCATTTAAAAGGCAGATTATTAGTTAAGAATGATCTACTTATAGACACATTCTTTAAACAAAATTGTATTTTGTTCATTAGGTACAGTACAAATCAATTCGGGGGAACACGGACCTCCTGGTTTTTTCGCTCTCTGTCACCAAGGCGAATCTTAAGATAGGTGTGTAATATATACATATATCAATCAATTTGTAACCATGCTAGATTGAAAGCAACATAGGCTGCAGTCTTCTGCCTCTCTACCGAACACATACAGCTTGGGCAACAGTAATGCAGGGCCACAATGCTGACCTGGACGTTAGTGAGGAGTGGTTCATTCTTTAGAGCCCTTCAGTCCTAAGCATCTTTGCTGCCCCTTCTGCCCACAAGTGGGTACCAAATGTGACTGTGGCTTTTGTGTTGTGGACACTTGTCTCCGAGGAACTGGGCCAAATCCATCAGTTAGTTTCAAACAGAAAACAAAGCTTGATCAGCATTAAACCAGATATATTTTTATTAGGCAGGCACTGACAATGTTTTTTGGGGTGCACATGATTCAAAATAAGCCCTGGTGCTTGAGGAGTTCACAATCTGAAAGGCAGACATGGATCAGCTAACGATGCACTGGATGCCCAGAGGATAGCAACTTAGAAACTTTTAGGTATATCAGGGAGAGTATTTTGTATTGATGGGGGTTAGAGTTTTAAGGACTAATGTGAGAAGAGTGTTTTCAAGCAGGATTTGAATGAAGAGAGGATGGGAATCTGCTATTCTGAGATAGAGGGAGCATGAAGAAAAGAATGGGAGAAGGAAATAAAAGAAGTGATGGTACTGGTCTGTCCTTGGCAAAGCAAAGGGGATGAAATAGGACATGAGAGGTAGGCCAATGTGGCATTTTGCAGGCTCTACAAGATGGGGACAAGAATCTTAAGCTTGATTCCATACATCGGGGCCAGGGCAGAGGTTAAAACACAATATTGTGGTTTGAATGGCAGATGAGATAGCTTTTGAACCAGTCACACAGAAGTGGAAAACTTTGTATCATATTACAAATTGAATGTCCTGAGACGCTGCCGGGTACTACGGTTGACATGTTTCTGGCTACCAAAAGTATGGATATTTTAATATTAATCTATTTTTTTACTAGAAATGTATATTCAAAAGTGCAAACATCCTAGAATACAGAGATGATGGATGGCTCAGGGGACTGGTGATGTAATACACAGTTTTTCACTTCCAGGTCACCAGTGTGAATCCAGTCCAGGTCAGTAGTGACCAAAAGTTTTTACCATCTGATGGTTTTTGTGTGGCTTTCATGAAATGAGTTTGGTGGGCTCAGTCCAGTTCTTAGTAGATGCAGATAGCCACATCACTAAAAATCCCAATCCCACAGTTAGCACTTAGTGCATCTCTGTGAACAATCTCAGCACAGGGGCCTGACCCTCTCTATGAGCATGGAGACCAAACTCTTCTCTCACTACTGATACACTCTGTCTTCTGCACTTTTGGTTGGATAGTGTATGGAAGTCTGAAAAACTGCTGACTGTACTGTGCCTCTGTGGATAAACAGAAGACTTTAGAGCCATCAATCCAGCAATTCACCAGCATTGTTTTAAATAAGAAGCAGAATATAAGAATTCTGACACCTACTATTGGCATTGGAGTCACAAGCAAATACTTGTGATCACAGTTGAGAGAGATACTGCTGGTTACTATACAGGAAGATGAACTAAACTGATATACTGAGCAGTATCAAATATCCCAAAAAAGGAAGCATTGATTATGGGGCATCAGCTCATCTTTATCTTATCTGTCAGTAGTGAAACACACAAGGCTTGCCCTTTTGTAATGTAAACAGAAAATTATGCCTCCAATACAAACCCGAGCCATTAAAAAAAAGCAGCTTTTATTCTTTCTCATAATGTTCCACAACATAAGGCAGTAGCACTGATGTGACTTCACAGCTGTTGCCAGGGGAAAGTAGGAATGTTGCCTGCCACATCTGGGGTGACATCTTTGAACAGGCTCTTAATCTGCAGTGCTGAGGTATGCTAAGCCTCTTTGCTTTTCTTTCCCAGTTCTCAAGTTAATGCTACTCCTGGAGAGCAATGCTGATTTCAAGTCAATGGGTAAGATGAAAGAACAATTAAGGACAGTGATACTCAGATGCATTGTGGAAAATATAAAGGCAGGACAATAGCCTAATTCCTTGATCAGTCCAGCAGAAGATTTGCTTTGCCACACTTTAAAGTTGTAGGATCCCTGTTTCTAAAAACAAAAACAGGATTTTTTAATCAGTGTGTATATGTGTGTGTGTGTGCATGTGCGTACATTTGTGAACTGAAGGACGTCTTAAAATAGTGGAAAAGAAAAGGTATCCGTCTGCTATTGAATCAGTGTGTTTCTATTGGATCAAAGCCATTTTTTCTCTGTAGCTCTTCAGAAACAATTTGCAACTGTTGTTAGTCAGACATTACACAGAGAGATATCAGATAAAGAAATCAAAAAGATTTAGAAAGTGAGAATGCCTTTTATGGAAATACCTGATTTCCAAGAATTGAAAGTCTTAGAAGCCAGAACTTCTTGGATATACTGCTAGAAGATTTTAAGGGGCAGATTCCAACCTCAGATGTGTATGCACAATTTCCCACTGATTTTGCAGTGTAGAGGTAGAATTTGGCCTTTTGAAAGCACAAGACAAGGCTAAGTTTTCAAATATGGGTACCTACGTAGGACTCCCAAACATTTGGATGCTCCAAGTAACATGGTGGTAGATAAAATGAGCATTTAGGTGGTTATTTTGAGCTAAATGCTCTAGTGTAGGACTAGGAGGTCGTATTAAGGTGCTAATGACTGAAAACTGGGGTACGCATTTCTAAAACAAATACTTTTTATATTGAGGAGAATATTTTCTAGTTCACTTTGAATGGGAGAGTCATCTTTAGCATTCAGTTATGAATTGTTGCAAGTTAAATCTGCAATAATAATTCACTCTGAGCTGAAATATACTGTAAGTAAGGCCTAACAGATATAGGAATTTTAGAAAAGGAAAAGTAACACACACATACACACACATTTTTCAAAAGTTTTCCCATTTTTTACCCTTAGTATGTATGTGTGACACTAATATTAAATGGGAGCCACTCGACGTACAAGTATTATTGAGAGAAATGATTGGTGAGAATTGTTTAAAAGAGTAGAGATGAATAGGATCTAAAACCCTAGACCTGAACACCTCTTAACTTTGAGGAAGTGCAGATCTGGATGCTTAATTTGTTGTATCTTAAAAAGATGTTCTAAAAAAAAATCTTTCCTGCTCATTTAACTCAAAAAAGTCATTCTTCTTAAGGCAGAAATTCTTAAGGCATTAATCCTTAATATAGTCTAGTCATTGTGCCTGTTTTGGGGGCGGAGGGTGTGAGGAAGGGGAAAGGACATGGAGACAGACAAAGAGATTGGAAATTGAAAACAAGTCACTGAAAGTGCGTGATAAATCTTGGATTGTCAACAGGGGTCAAAAGATGTTTTAATGCACATGGACACATCCATGTATTTCATGAGCACTGTTCTAACCTGGTTATTTGGAGAGGAAACATAGTGCCGTGAATGGAAGAAGTTTGGGGTTCTTTTCCCACTCTACTTCTGACTAGTTGTGTGACTTCGAGCAAGACTCCCATTGACTTCAGTGGCCTTTGGATAGGGTCTTTAGGTCTTGAGTGTAAGAAATGTTTCCACTGCCTTCAGTGATCTCCCAGCACATTTGAAAGCCAAGCTCTTAATCTCTCTGTGTCTCAGTGTCCCCATCTATAAAAGCACTGGGATCTATGGAGAAAAATGTGAAACATAATATTAATTTTAACCAGAGAATAAAAAAATGTAGCTACCAAAATCACTGAATATTATTTTTGGTCCCTCAAGTGGAAATTCCAGTAGGTTCCATTAGACACCTTTAACTAGTCTCTATTGGGTTCTGCGGGCTTGAATTGGAAGACCAAAATAACGGTGGGAACCAGCAGAACATTAGATGTATTTGTTCTGTTCAAAAATCTAGCTGGCAACTAGAAGGCATAGAAACCAACTGACATTTTTCAAGTGGATTTTCCACTAAAATTGAACGATGTTTAATTGTCATGCCAAACAATCAATACATAACATTTTTATGTGTATGGGATAGGAAAACTGCAGAGCAGGGGTTGGGAAAGGCTGCCCCAAAGACACAAATGGCTTTTGTTGGCTATGTACCAGGCCAAATCCTAGCTCCAGTCCCAGTCTGTTTGTGATAGCTAACTGTGCGTGTGGCACACTGCCACTTTAAAAATCGGTGTACAGGTGCTGTTTTTGTAGGGACAAATTCTTTTCAATAATTACCCATATTCTTTTAAAGAAAAGATTCCCAGGAGTCCCTCAGATGATAACAGAGTAGAATGAATCACACAACAACAGCATTCCCCTCCCCACAAGCAGCCATTGAGGTGAGGTGAGTGAAAGCTGGCCTAGCCACAGGTAGCATGGAGCATTCTCTTGCCTGAAGTGCAGATGTCAGAATGAATATCTGTTTTTTCCCCCACCCCTTTTTCAAACTATCATGCAATCCCACTGCTCTGTGCATGCCGGCTTGCCCAGCTATACCCTTTTATGCCTCTGATAATCAAAAATACAAAAGCTCTGTGCGCATTAGTTCTGCCTCCAAATTGTGCACATTCCCATTTAAAAAAAAAATAGATTCACAAATATCCTGACTGGCAACAAACGAGCTGTTGAGCTACAAGCAAACGCAGGGAATTACACAGGCAAAAAAGAGACTAATATCCTAAAAAGATGTGGGGGTTTGAGTTTCAGAACATTGGTACCGCTATTACTAACACAGCCAATATAATTCCATCAGCCTCAGTGGTGTTACTCTCGATTTACACTGGTATAAAGGAGATTATAAATGAGATCAGAATCTGGCCCTTTGCTTTACACTTCCTCATCCAAATGTCTGTAGACATACTGTACACACACACACACACACACACACACACACACACACACTCCTTTGATGCTCAAGGTTTCAACTTTATTAGTTCTGTGTAACAGCCATGGCCAGTAAAGCAATAAATAGCAATGTTAAATATGAGCAAACTAAAGCTAACACAACATTTTATGCCTTCCCAGAAAGACAAACAAGCCTGGAAATGTTTCTGAAAGTGCAAGTGTAAACATGACTTCGACTCCGAATAGTCACAGCATTTGCAAATGGGTCCTTAGTGACCTTTCTCACTCCAGCATGAGATTAACCACATGAGCTAAATGGCACTAAATGTAGGGTGTTCTGAAACAGATATTAAGGTAATTTCCAGCATGTTGATTCTTTTCCAGTTGTCTAATTCTTCTTCTTTTTCTTCTCAGACAAAGAGGTGTAGGACAGAGGGACAGATTACATGCTTCTCAGACATACTTTATTGGGTGGGGATGGGGGGTGAGGGAGGGAATCCTTAAAGCTTTTTTTTTATTTACACAAAGATTCTTATTTTCGCCTGGTCAAAATCTCAAATCTCCCAATAGCTGAAGCCGGTGCTCCTGAGGATAATTGCCTAAGAAGTGGTAAGATCTCAGTAATGCAAGAAAATAAAAACTAAATAAATTAAATAATTTGGCAATGAATTTCCAAATTATGGTGTCAAATTTTGTGGTGGGTAGGTGAACCAGTATTTTTGAAATGTCATCTTTGCACTCCAACCTCTGAACGATCATTAAAAGAAACAAGGCCTTTAGCCCTTATAGTTGTAAAAATAACCTCCAAATTATGAACTGATGCCTGCCAGAGTGTGCAGACAGCCTGAAATAATAATGCTGAAATAATGACTATTCACCTCAATGTGCTGTTAACCCTGAAGCTTAATAATGACCATTTACATGTAAACTAGTTCACTACTGATCCAAGTATAATGCATGATTATTCATCATGGCTCTCTGTCTCCATCTAATGGCTGGATCACGGAGAGGTTTATGGGTCTGTATAGTCTTTGAGGGAACAAGCCTTTTAATTCAGGCAGTTGAGGCTTGCTCTTTTAGATCCAGGGTCCAATCTGCGCTGCTGCTGAACAATCCAGAACATTGTGTTACATAAACATGCAAGAAATGAAAAATAATCAGCTGATGTTACTGCATACTGAACATAAAAGAACATAGAGGAACCACTAGACTGTATGATCCAATATCTCATTTTAACATCTCAAGTAGGTGGGTCTTGGCTTGTGGGCAGAAACACTCCCTCTTTTTCTCCAGTTCAACCCCTGCCTATGTGCACATGCATGTGAGAAAGCGAAAGAGAGATGTAGCCTTTTGCTACAATTAAAGGTATCCACATGGGCTAGCAGCAGTGGATTCCTGCCCCCAATCAAGAACTGCTCATTGGACCCATCACCCTCATCTCTCGGTCCAGGGATTCCATGAAGTCCTCACTTCTGGACCTCTCTTTAATTCCCCTACCCTCACCAGGTACTAAAGGCTGCTGTGATTTCTGAGGCAGGCACCAGAGTTGGAAGTTGTAGAACTGCAAAGAGTATGTGTTACTACCAGAGCCTTAAAACCTTTGACAAGTTGTCAATGTAACCCCTGGTATTATTCCCAAGGCCTACAAGGGAACATATATTAATCAAATAAAGATTGTGATCCTCCAGTGACAAGGCTTAAAAAACCCCAGTCTGTTTACAAATGTTCACAGCAAGGCCATTAACTGTTAGCAAGCAGAACAGAAGGCTGCCGTCTTACCTAAATCCCGGCTCAAATTTCAGTTAGCAATAAATAAGGCATTGTGAGTTATTTGCTTTTAACAATAAAGTAAATGTTACATTGTAGACTACCAAACCCTGAAGTAGGATGAGGGCTTGAAACAGCTATAATTCAGGAAGTGGGAGTTATCCAATGAAATAAAAACTAAAAAGATACTTTATCATGCATTTGTACTTAGAAACTGGTGAAACCAGTTGGAGAAAGTTCAGATAGCCACTTATATTGTTTGCATTTATCTGGGTATGTTTGTGCTATTTGTGCATCATTTACCAGATGCTGTCAGGTCAGGTAGGTGAACTCCCTTCAGAACCTAAGGCAACATCCTTGTAAGGGAGTAATGCTGATTCTGATAAAGGGACCAATGTTCATCTGAAGATGCCTTTTGCTCATCACTTGTCCTTATGGTGCCTGCTTTTTGCCACCATTGTCATGTCACCTTGCAGCCATTTGCGAACCATCTCGTGATTATAGTCCATTGAGTATAGATGCTCACCAGAATAAATACAAGGGGATAGCATAGAAGGACAGAATTTGGCCCCATATCTTTAATACTGCTAATTAAAAAAAGAAAAATTAGATGCACAGGTGACTTGTGGGATGAATGCACTAAAGACTCTTGTGCAACATTACAAACATTACATTTCCACCAGGCCATGTGGTGTCCACTAGTGTTTTTTTGGTAATATGCTAAATCCAGTGCAGAAACAAAAAACATGTCCATGGACAAGGAATGAAACAGGTGCATCTTGCAAGTGACACACATTAGTTCTTTGACAGTAAAATGTTTGGAACTGTGTTCTTTATGTCATGCTTTGTACTCTAGCAAGACCAACACACCGCAGACAAGGAATGATCAGCTTTTAGGACTTTTATATGCTCTCTGCATATTGTCTGCCAAGGATAAAAGAAAGTTAAGGAATCAGAGAAGTTAGTGATGGAAGAGAGCTATTAGGACTTCTGATCTTTTTCTTCTCTTTCCGTTGCAGGACCGTTCCCTACAGTATATTCTTGAGCAGGATGGTTCCCTACAGTATATTCTTGAAGACTTTGGACAATCTAGTTTTGGCTTCAGCCACTTGTCTTGGAGACTATTCCACAGTGAAATAAACTATCAGAAAATTTTCCAATATTACACAGCCTATAATATTTCCCCTTTTTGAAATTCATCCCATTATACCTAGTAAGTTGAATCATCCTAAATAATACCTCTCAGTTGCTGTGTCTCCCACTCTCTCATCTGAACAAAATAAAACTCTTCCTTTTCCTTCCCTCAGCCTTCTACCTCATGAAGTATTGGAATACAGGAATTGCCATACTGGATCAGACCAGAGGGCCATCTAGTCCACTATGCCATCTCTGATAGTGGCCAACACCGGAAGGAAGGTATAAGAACACAGAGGGTTTTTGGCTGCTGCAGTAGGCAAATGTGAAACAATGTGCCCTCTACAATAGGTCTCATCCTAGTTTGTAATAGTTAAAGATTGGCTTAAACTCTCAAGCACAAGGTTTCACATTCCTTCTAGAATTTTTGTTAACAACAATTATAACTGTGGATGTTCCTGTTATCCATATAAATGTTCATTCCCTTTGGAACTTACTAAATTCTTCGACTCAATGACTTCCTATGGCAATGAGTTCCACAGTCTGATTATACATTGTTTGAAAAAAAGGTATTTCCTTTAATTAGTTTGAAATTTGCCACCTTTCAATTTCATTGAATGTCCTGTTGTTCTTGTGTTATGAGACAGGGAGAACAGAAGCTCCTGATGGGGAGAAATATGAGCTCTTCCCTCTTGGAATGGGGCCAAGAGTCTCATGCTGCCTTCCCAGCTCCTCTCAGCCATCAGCCTTCATCCTGGCTCTCATCTATTGTCTTATCCATTTCTTACTTACCTCTGGTCTAAAATCCTCACTGTTTTACCTTCCTTCTTCTGGTTCCTGCCCTGAAAAAGAGGTTGGGAACCAGAAGAGGAGTAGAATCATTGGAGTGGAAGGGAAGTCTGCTAAGTCCAGTCCCTTGCACTCAAGGCAGGACGAAGTATTATCTAGACCATACCTGAGAGGTGTTTGTCTAGCCTGCTCTTAAAAATCTCTAATGCCAGAGATTCCACAGCCTCCCTAAGCAATTTATTCCAGTGCCTAACTACCCTGACAGGAAGTTTTTCCTAATGTCTAAACTAAATCACTCTTGCTGCAGTTGAAACCCATTGCTTCTTGTCCAGTCCTCAGAGGTTAAGAAAAACAAGTTTTCTCCCTCCTCCTTGTAACAAGCTTATGGTCATATCAGAATGCCAAAGGACAGTTGTTCCTGGCAAGAGGAGATGGGTCAGATCAGAAATGGCTGCAGCAGCCAAAAACCCTCTATCATACAGCACTCATTCGTGGCTCCCTAGTTCAGAACTGCCAATACGATGACAAGGGTCTCACCCCAAATTGATTCTCTTTAGCCTGTGACAAACCCCATGTGTTCCGGCAAAAAGTAAGGGATTTGGGCATATATTTATTCTCCATGATCTCTCTCACTCCCAAAATCTTTTTGCTATATGCTTTAAACAGAGATGGAGGCAGCACAACAAAGCAAACAAACATCTATTAAGGTGCATTTTATTGAAAATATTTATACTTTTCCCCAGTAAAAATATATTTAGTATAGAACTGCATAACAGTGTGCACCTTCTATTGTTTGAAGAGGAAACTCGGGTCCAAGGATAAAGACCTTTTAGGGTGCCGGAGGTTGTTCTTGTCAAAGAAGTTTTTTTAAATAGCCACCTTTTGGTCCATACCAATGGTGATAAAATTGGCCTTTGAAAGTATTTTATGAGTCCCAGGGAAATCATCTTTGGCAGTGATGACACTGTCCAGAATGGGGGTGCATTCCATAAAAAGCAGTGAAAACATTCCAACCTCCCATCAGTTTGGTGGCTGCATTTTAACAAAAGGCTCCTTGGAACCCCAAAAAACCTTCTGTAGCACATCAGTGGGCTCTCCACTAAATCCTGGAAACTAGCCAGTCTCCAGGTGACAAGTACTGGGTAATAATAAGTTTCTTAATGATTAAAAACTCTCATACTTCCTGCAAATACTTGACAGCGAAACCTGAAAGGTAGTGGGGCAGGATTGTGCCATCCTGTCATAATTTTCTTTGCAAACTGGACAGGAATAGCTTACACAAGAACTGGTTTCTCTGTAGAAGACAATCTTTCAATTGAAAGTATATTTTGTGAGAAGTAAAGAAAAGTAGGGTATGTGTGAACAAACTGCTGTGGCAACAAAACACCACCACACAGCTCACGACAGTTTTCTCACACAAGTCTCACACAACATTGCAAATATGTACCAGACACCCTCTAATAAAGCCCTTCCTTTTAGGAAGCAACTCAAGTACGTGGACTGCTCTTCCTCAGAAATAAAGCTAGTTCCCCTCTCTGTCCCCTAATTTGACTCAGTCACTGGGTATCTTGCTTCAAATTATCTTTTGGTAGCTGGGTAACTTCCATACTTTGGAGAGAAAAAATTGCAAAAAAAAAAAAAAAAAAAGGATTAAATACTATATCCATCAATAATCTATAATAGACTATACAAGATTATATTGGGTTTGAGGAAATGCCTTTTGAAACACTGACGAATTTAAGGCCTTAGTAAAAATTAAATCCTAGCATTGTTGCTGTTTCAGTTTGTGTGAGAACTTCCTGTTTCGTTTTGGCTGGTATGAGAGTGAGGGTGAACTGTTGATATTCCTGTTCTTCTGATAGACTATCACATGATATGTTTAAAAATAAGCTTGCCTCCTTTGTGTATGAGCAAGCCTTGGTGAACAATGTCTTGTAATGCAGCTATGTTTGTATTTGGCACAAAAAACAACCTGTTAAGGAGGTAGTGTGAAAAGAAAAGTGATTTTCATAAGCTTATTTCAAAACAGTATCCAGAAAGGATGTGGGAATCGATATAACATTGGTATCTGGTAAATAAAGTATCCTTTTAAAAATGGTATGATTGAGACTTTTCATAGTAGCTTTAAGAATAAGTGCTTCTAAGCTCATTTCAAACTGTATACCACTGTCAGGACTTTCAGTTGTGGCTCTAACACACACCATGGTGTTGTGCTACCCTTGGTTAAGCGAGACTTTGTCTTGAGTGCGCCATACATGGAAACGGTGCCCTATATCTAATTTGTGTGACTACTGTAACCTCATACTCTATGTCCTCACTTATATACCTATTGATCCCCTCCAGTCTTTTATTTAGATTGATAGATTTTTAAGGCCAGAAGGGACCATTATGATCCTTTTTGATGACCCCCTGCATTTCACCCAGTAATTCCTGCATCAAACCCATAATTTCTCACTGAGTCAGAGTGTTTCTTTTAGAACGGTACCCACACCTGATTTAAAAACTCCAAGTGATGGAAAATCCACCATGTCCCTAGGTAAATTGTTCCACTGTTAAAAATTTGCACATTATTTCTCGTCTGATTTTTTTAGCTTCCATCTGTTAGATATTGTGATGCCTTTGTCTGTTAGATTAAGGAACCCTCTCTATCAGAAATCTTCCTGGCTGTGCAAATGACAGCTGCTAAAATGCTCTTCCTTGACGATTAATCAGACCACATCACTCTCCCTGCCTACCTTAGCAAACTGAAACCTCCCTTACCTTCATGGCATTTACAGCTTGGATCTCATTTCTTATGTCCCATCCCCATCCCTTCTACCAAATACACCATTCTCAGCATATCCTCTTGTGTGATCTCCTCCCACTCCTGGCTTGATGTCTTTTTCACGCTGCTGCTATGCATGGAACATACTCCCAATCTCAGTGTGGCAAGTCTTTATTCTCTCCTCACTATACTCTTTCCCTATAGTGTCACTTCTTCTGCAAGACCCACGAATGCTAATCCAATCAGCCTACTCCCCATTCTACCACAAAGAAACTTCTTGAACTAACTCCCAGCCCTCAGTTTCTGAGAGCATCATCTCTCTTTTTTTTTAAGACTAAGTTTCATGACACAGCAGCTGTCTCTGTGTGTGCCTTGTACAGCACTGAGTGTAACATTGTAGCTGAACAAATAATAAATAAGAGTGTTTATGTCTGTACAGTGAGTGTATGAACTGTACAGCCTATGTGTACATACCAGACAGTGTGTTGAAATAGTAGGTCAGATTCTGGCCCCTGCTTTGGCCACACAAAGCAACGAGAAAACTTTCAGGCTGCTTTAGCTCAGACCAGGGACTAGACTTGTCCCTTGTCAGCCCCAGGACCCAGAGATCACAAAGGTGGCATATAACCTCATGCCTCACAGCCCCGGTGCTGCACACAACTCAGATGGAGCAGAAAATCTGGTCCAGTATTTGCAGGTAAAATTTTAGCTGCTGATCACTCAGAACACAAATGACAGAAAAGCTGAATCCAGTGAGACCTGGGAGGAACTAAAATTTGACTAAGCCAAAAAGCAAATGGAACATGTGACTTTCTCTCTCCTCATCACACAAATTGCCTCCTTAAGCACTTTCATACTGAGGGTTTTTTATATTTCTCTCTGTATACACTGAGGAAAAAAGTACATAGCCATTTTTACGAGAATGTTGACTGAGGGTGGTCACCATCTGTGCAAGCTGCCTGAAATTGTGACTTCCTCTTTGCCTTCTGCTCAGCCAAAGAGGAAACCTCACTTTACAGATAATCCAAGGAATATCAATCTCTTCCACCACCCTCCCCCAACCTCAAACGATTGGCATTTTCCAGTCAAAACAAGTTTATACCTTGCCTGACAGGGCTTCTTTAATGAAATAGATAGATATCCTGTTTAATGTTTGAGGAGGTGACAAGTTAGCACCAGCAGCTCTGGCGTGCTTGTTTGGGTTATTGGAACAGAGAGGTCTGAAAGCTGTTGTTCTTTCAGAACAGAAAAGAATTGACCTCCAAACTTTTATCCACAGAATAAAGAATCTGCAACAAAATTTAGTCCTTTCCTGTCGAATCCCAGAGAAGGAATTTAGGCCTTGACTATACAAGAAATCTTGCACTGGTTTAACTAAATATAATTTAATCAATCTAATTAAACCAGTGCAAACCTCTAATGTAAACATACTTAAATTGGTTTAGCCTTTAAATCAGTTTAGCTTATATTGTTAAAATACTGAATTAAGCTAAACCAATTTAAGCAAAGGTTAAACTGGTTTAGGTGTGTAAATTAGAGGTCTGCAGCAATTTAACTAGATCCATTTATAGTTTTCTAACACAGACAAGGCCCTGTTATATCCTGCAGATCTCTCTATTACAGTGTGTTGTCTCTGCAAGGATGTTGCAGGTTTTTGTAAGGAAGGACTTGAATTTATTTTCACTTTTTTTTGTTTTGCTAACTTCATGATGTCTTACACAGCTTTGAAAATAATGCCATCATCACTTCAGACTTTTGTGGTATCTTACATACACCCAAAAGTGCTTTACAACCATTGAACCTCACAATACCCCTAGAATGTAGGTAAGTGTGGTTATGCCCATTTTAAAGATGGATAAAATGAGGGTAAGCAACTTTCCCGACTTCACACAGCAAGTCAATGGCAGAACAGGGAAAAGGTCCACTAGAATAAACTGCCTCCCAAGAAATTTTCCCCAAGATTTCATTGAAGTTTGGGCCTTGAAAAGACGAATATAACAAGACAACATATGCAAATGACATTACATGAGAGCTGCTCAAAATGGGGAATTTCCGGGGGGGGGGGGGGAGTAGAATGTTTTGAATTTTTTTTTGGTAGAAAATAGTTCTGTCAAAATTTTGAAAATTCAAGGAATTTTGATCAACTCTAATTCACAAAGTTTTTGGGGATAGCCTCCATTAAAACAAAACAAACAGAAATATATTGTATTAAGGATTCCAAATGCTGCCATGGAATTATTGCAAGCTATTGTGTTTTAGGGCAAGGAGGCATTGCTATAAAATATTGTAATGTGTATGTACAGATACGCACACACACTTTGGAAGGCAAAGCCACAACATCTCACAGCTTAAAATCTTTGAGTCATGCCCTGCATCCCAGTGAAGTCAATGGAACAAAGATTTAATTTTTAAAGACCAAACAATGGCCTAGATTCATCCCTATACTAGCCCCTGAACAGGACTGAGAGGAGATGATTTATGCATCTCCTGTTCTGGGGCTTTGGGGGCTGGTCTGGAGCATTGTGGAAGTTAGCATAGGCCTGGAACTGCTCTAATCTGTATTCCCCATTGTTATAGTCCCCATGGAGTTCATGGCAGAGAGATACAGGTCTGTCCCAGCAATGCTTCCTCCCACCCCTGATGCACTGCCTGTCTCCTGTGACCTGTTTTCCTGCAGTCTCTGCTCTGTGTCTCGGGCTGCTGGGAACTGGCTCTGTGATGGAAGGGGTGTCTGGCCACGGTGATTTCTTTGGGGGGAGAAGAGGAAGTGTGTGGCCTTTGTGGTGTGACTATGCTTGCACAAAGTGTCTGCAACACAGTTTTGAATTCACAAGCTTGGGCATCTGCGATAAGGCCATTGTCATCCCTTGTGGTAGGAATAGCAGATTACTGATGTGTCAGCTCTTGAATTTTCTTTAAACTTTCTTATGTGCCATTAAGAAGGAGATGGGTTCTCCGCTGAGACAAGTAATTCTCTTTTTTTATTTTCAATTTTTTTCTTCTAATTTTTGCTTAGCAGTTACCAACATAGGAAGCAGTATGATCTAGTGAACAGAGCACTGGACTGGGATGCTGGAGACCTGAGTTTTAATCCTTGCTCTGCTGGTGGCTTGCTTGGTGACCTTGAGCAAGTCACTTCGCCCCCCTGTAGCCCATTTTCTCCATCTGTAAAATGGTACTTAGCTCCTTTGTAAAGCACTTTGAGACCTAAGGATGAAGAACACTAGATAAGAGCTAGGTGTTATTATGTTTTCAGTATTTAAAAAAATTTAGGTTTAAGATTCACAGGCTTAAACTATACAATAAGGTATTTGGAACAGGTGGTTGATACAGCATCTGTTGTCATCCTTATGTTCTCAACAGGTGTGAACATTTATGAAGAACTAGAAAACAAATGTGTGCACTGTAATTGCTCTCTTTCCAAGCCACCATAAGGTTTCCCTCAGTCATCTTGCTCGTGGTAAACTACAACTCGAGCACTACTGTAATAATTCCTGTCACCCCTTTTGTGGAGCATGCATCTGTTTTGATTAGGGTTAATTAGAGGCTCTTCTCACCATAGGTAAGGCTTGTAGGGAGTGCCTGTACAAAGGCTAGAAATCTAAATGCTAGGTAAACCTGAGTGCTTGGAATTAAATGAGGATATTGATAAAATAGGCATCACAGAAACTTGGTGGAACAATGATAATCAATAGGACACAGTAATAGCAGGGTACAAAATATACAGGAATCACAGAGTATGTCTTGCTTGTAGGGAGGTAGCACTATATGTGATAGAGGCAGAGTCAAATATAGTAAAAATCTTAAATGAATCAAACTATCAATCAAAATAGATATTCCATGCTTAAATAATAATAGTATGGCAGTAGGAATATGCTACCAACTGCTTTACCAGGGTGTTGACAGTTATTGTGAAATGCTCAGGGAGATTAGAGAGGCTACTAACCAGAAAACCCATTAAAATGGGGGATTTCAGCTCAGGACAAGATGCAGAGATAAAATATGTCGACACTATTAATGATTGCTTCTTGGAGCAGCTAGTTCTGGAACCCACAAATGGAGAGGCAATTCTTGATTTAGTCCTAAGCAGAACACAGGATCTGGTCCAAAAGAGGAACCACTCAGTAACAGCAACCATAATGTAATTACATTTAACATGCTTCTAGAGGGGAAAACACCAAAGAAACTAACCATTAACTTCAAAAGAGGAAACTACATAAAAATGAGGAAGCTAGTTAAACAGAAATTAAAAGGAACAGTCACAAGAGTGAAATGCCTGCAACCTGCATGGAAACTATTTTAAAACACCATAATGGAGGCTCAAACTAAAAGTATACCCCAAATGAAAAAAAAAATCAATAAGAGGACCAACAAAGTGCCACCATGGCTAACCTACAGAGTAAAAAGAGATGGTTAGAGGCAAAAAGGCATCCTTTAAAAACTGGAAGTCAAATCCTACTGAGGAAAATAGAAAGGAGCATAAACTCTTGTAAGTGAAGTGTAAAAGTATAGTAAGACAGGCCAAAAAAGAATTTGAAGAGCAACTAGCAAAAGACACAAAAACTAAAAGCAATCTTTTTAAGTACTTCAGAAGCAGGAAGCTTGACAAATAATCAGTGGGGCCCCTGGACAATCATAGAATATCAGGGTTGGAAGGGACCTCAGGAGGTCATCTAGGCCAACCCCCTGCTCAAAGCAGGACCAATCCCCAATTTTTGCCCCAGATCCCTAAACGGCCCCCTTAAGGATTGAACTCACAACCCTGGGTTTAGCAGGCCAGTGCTCAAACCACTGAGCTATCGAGGTGTAAAAGGACTACTCACGTAAGACAAAGACACTGCAGAGAAGTTAAATGAATTAAGTGAGATAACACAACTTTTGTAATAGGAAATGTTGCCTCACCAATCTATTAAAGTTCCTTGAGGGGGTCAACAAGCACATGGACAAGTGTGATTCAGTTGATATAGCATACTTGGACTTTCAGAAAGCCTTTGACAAGGTCTCGCACCAAAGGCTCTTAAGCTAACTAAGCAGTCATATGTTAAGAGGGAAGGTCCTCTTATGCATTAGTAAGTGGTTAAAAGATATGAAACAAAGGGTAGGAATAAATGATCAGTTTTCACAATAGAAACTGGTAAATAGTGGTGTCCCCCAAGGATCTGTGCTGCCACGTGAGCTGTTCAACATATTCATAAGTGATCTGGACAAAGGGGTAAGCAGTGAGGTGGCTAGTTTGCAGACAATACTAAATTACTCAAAGTAGGTAAGTCCCAAGCTGACAACAAAGAATTACAAAGGGATCTCACAGAACCTGGTGACTGGGAAGCAAAATGGGAGACGAAAAGAAGTGGACAGAATGTTAGGAACCACTAGGAAAAGGATAGATAATAAGACAGAAAATATAATGCCACTATATAAATCCATGCTATCCCTACATCTCGAATATTGCATGCAGTTCTGATTGCCCCATCTCAAAAAAGATAAGTCAGAACTGGAAAAGGTACAGTTTCTATTTTTAAGGTCAGGCTTGACAAAGCCCTGGCTGGGATGATTTAGTTGGGGATTGGTCCTGCTTTGAGGAGGGGGTTGGACTAGATGACCTCCTGAGGTCCCTTCCAACCCTAAGATTCTATGATTCTACAGAGAGAGACAGCAAAAATGATTAGGGGTATGGAACAGCTTCCATATAAGAAAAGATTAAAAATACTGGGACTGTACAGCTTGGAAAAAAGACATCGGGGGAGGGAGGATATTATAGAGGTCTGTAAAATTATGAATGGTATAGCAAAAGTGAATAGGGATGTGTTATCTACCCTTCCATATAACATAAGAACCAGGGGTCACCCAATGAAATTAATAGGCAGCAAAATTAAAACAAACAAAAGGAAGTACTTCATACAACACACAGTCAACCTGTGGAACTCATTGCACGGGGATGTTGTAAAGATGAAAACTATAACTGGATTCAAAAAATCATTGGATAAGTTCATGGAGGATAGGTCTATCAATGACTATTAGCCAAGATGGTCAGGAACACAACCCCATGCTCTGGGTGTCTCTAAGCCTCTGATGCTGGGACTGGAAAATGGGATGGATTACTTGATAATTTCCCTGTTCTGTTCATTCTCTTTGAAGCACCTGGCATTGGCCACTGTCAGAAGACGGGATACTGGGCTAGATGCATCATTGGTCTGATCTGGTGTGCCCATTCTTCTTTTTTATGACACAGTGGGCTTGGTTACACTAATGTAAATCAGGATAAAATCAACAAAAGTAAATGGATTTCCACTGATGTAAAACTGGGGTAAGTGAGATCAGAATCAGGCTCAGTGAGTTAATTCATGTGCCTCTGAGAAGACTTCTGATAACAGGGAGCCATCTGGTTGTACATTTCATCAGAATTAATCTTTAACCACTTGCTTGCTACACAAACAGATTTAATACTGATTAGCCTATCATCTCTGCACATATGACACTGACTTGAATCTTAACTGTATATTGTAACATTTTGTGAGTACAGTCATAGTTTCTAACACACCACTTAAACTAGTTAAACTGTTACTACACTATGTTATAAAAGTGACAAAGGGGAAAAAACAAAACAAAACATTTACCAAATGCATGCATGACATCGCATAGCTGGTGGGGTGGGATCTATTCAAAATTACAGGAGATGAACTTTTATTTTACAAGTCATGGTTCATAAAATAGATACAGTCCTTGTCACATGCACACTTGCCTGTTGAATTTCTCTCAGGACAGATGAGATTGGTATCTCTCAAAGTTCTCAGTTACATACCACCCTGAAACCATATTGTTATCTTCTGCAGAAACAAACAAACAATTTAGCCTGACCTACAGTTTATTGTGTAAAAAAAGAAAGAGAGAGATGGTCAATGGCCAGTGCCCCACTGTAGTAATAAAATGTCTAGACAGTAATTAACATCCATTTCCCCTAAGAATGCAACTGTGTCATCAGCAAATCTTTACTACTTTGCAAGGGACCAATCTAAATATGTTTAATCATTAATCAATTTCCAAAATCTGAGCAGGATTTGATTTTCATGGGCTTTATCTTAAAAACTGCAGCCTCTTTATGAGAAAAAACAAACCTGGGGGAATTATTTTGGTCCCAGTCCAGTGGGCAACTCTATTCAGAAGAGCACTGGTATGACTTATTTGGGAATACTGCACATCTTTGGCATGTATTAACACTTTCAATTACCTCGATTCCTTTACGTTTCTCTCCTTTTTTTTGTTTTGTTTTTGGTGTTCGTAGCAAACAGCAGAGACTGAGAGCATTCAGCAGGATTCAGAACAAATACTGTTCCTACAGTGGTTGGTTATTGTAGTGTCCTCTGACCTCACTTTAAGAAGTACCCTTAACCCACTCTCCACTTCTCCAGCAGGACTCTTTCCCCCAGGAGTTATTCTCTCACCTTGTGGGTGGAGACTTTTTTACATCAGTGGTTACTGGAGATGCTTGAGATCACCCTACACTTGCTGTCAAGTTGAGTGAAAAAGGAATTACTCTTTAGCTTCCTTCAACAAATTCTAATAGAAAAAAATTCACCTGACTCCCACAGCTGATACAGCTACCCAAGAGGTTTTGAACAGAGGGGAGAGAATATTCTATGATGCACAAGGAAGGAGAGAACCAATAAGGCCTGATTCTGATCTAAGAACATAAGTATGGTCATACTGGGTCAGACCAATGATGCTGCTGGAGGAGGAGTGTGGGTTAAGGGTACTAAAACACCAATATCCTGTCTTCTGACAGTGGCTAATGCCAGATGCTTCAAAGGGAATGAACAGAACAGGGAAACCATCGAGTGACCTATCCCCTGTCATCCTGTACCAGCGTCTGGCAGTCGGGGTTTAGAGATAGTCAGAGCATGGGGTTACATCCCTCACCATCTTGGCTCATAGCCAGTTATGGACCTATCATCCATTAACTTATCTAATTTTTTTTCAAATCTAGTTATAGTTTTCTCTTTCACAATAAGCCCTCACAATGAATTCCACAGATTCACTGTGCATTATGTGAAGAAGTACTTCCTTTTGTTTGTTTTAAACCTGCTGCCTATTAATTTCATTGGGTACCCCCTGGTTCTTGTGTTATGTGAAGGGGTAAATAACACTTCCTTATCCACTTTCTCCACACCATTCATGATTTTATAGACCTCTATTATCCTCCCCCCCCCACACCCAGGTATCTCTTTTCCAGGTGGAATAGACCCACTCTTTTAAATCTCTCCTCATATGGAAGCTGTTCCATACCTCTAATAATTTTTGTTGTCCTTCTCTGTACCTTTTCCAATTCTAATATATCCTTTCTGAGCTAGGGCAACCAGAACTGCATGCAGTATTCAAGTTGTGGGCATAGCATGGATTTACAGTGGCATTATGATATTCACTATCTTATTATCTATCCCTTTTCTAATGGTTCCTAACATTCTGTTTGCTTTTTTGACTGCCCCTGTATATTGAGCAGATGTTTTCAGAGAACTATCGACAATGACTCCAAGTTCCCTTTCTTGAGTGGTAATGGCTAATTTAGACCCAATCATTTTGTACGTATAGTTGGGATTATGTTTTCCAATATCCATTACTTTGCATTTATCAACATTGAATTTCATCTGACATTCTGTTTCCCAGTCACCTGGTTCTGTGAGATCCCTTTTAATTCTTTGAAGTCAGCTTTGGACTTAATGTCAGTAATTTAGTATTACTAAATGCAAACTTTGCTGCTTCACTGTTTACCCCTTTTTCCAGATTATTTATGAATATGTGAACAGCACTGATTCCAGCACAGAGCCCTTGGGGACCCTGCTATTTACCTCTCTCCATTACGAAAATTTATTCCTACCTTTTGTTTCCTACCTTTTAGTCCGTTACCTTTCCAACAGAGGACATTCCCTTTTATCCCATGACTGCTTACTTTGCTTAAGAGCCTTTGGTGTGAGACCTTGTCAAAGGCTTTCTGAAAGTTCAAGTACACTATATCCACTAGATGACTCTTGTCCACATATTTTTTGACCCCCTCAAAGAATTCTAGTAAGTTGGTGAGGCATGATTTCACTTTGCAAACAATAAACAAATCTCCCAACAAATCATGTTCATTTATGTGTCTGATATTTCTGTTCTTTAGTTATGGTTTCAATCAATTTGCCTGGTACTGAGGCTGGGCTTATTGGCCTGTAATTGCTAGGATTGCCTCTGAAGACTTTTAAAAAAAATCGTGTCACATTAGCTATCCTCCAGTCATCGGGTACAGAGGTTGAATTAAGTGATAGATTACATACTACAATTAGTAATTCTACAATTTTATATTGGAGTTCTTCAGAACTCTTGGGTGAACACCATCTGGTTCTGGTGACTTATTATTGTTTATTTGTTCCGAAACCTTCTCTACTGACACCTCAATCTGGAACAGTTCCTCAGATTTGTTACCTAAATCTCATGTGTGGGAATCTTCCTCATATCCTGTGCAGTGAAGACAGATGCAAAGAATTCATTTAGCATCTCAATGGCCTTATCTTCCTTGAGTGCTCTTTTAGCCCCCCAATTGTCCAGTGGCCCCACTGTTTGTTTGGTTTCTGATGTTAATTTTTTTTTGCTGCTAGTTGTTGTGTCTTTTGCTAGTTGCTCTTCAAATTCTTTTTAGTCTGCCTAATTATACTTTTACACTTGACATATCAGAATTTATGCTCCTTTCTATTTTCCTCAGTAGGATTTGACTTCCAAGTTTTAAAAGATGCCTTTTTGCCTCTAACTTCTTCTTTTACTCTGTTGTGTAGCCATGATGGCATTTTTTTTTACTATTCTTTTTAACTTGGGGTATACATTAAATCTAAACCTTTATTATGGGTGTTTTAAATAGTTTCCATGCAGCTTGTAGGCATTTCACTCTTATAACTGTTCCTTTTAATTTTTGTTTAATTATCTTCCTCATTTTTGTATAGTTCCCCTTTCTGAAGTTAAATGCTACTGTGATGGGCTTCTTTGGTATTTTCCCCTACACAAGGATGTTAAATTTAATTACATTGTGATTGCTGTTACAGAATGGTTCAGTTATAGTCCCCTTTTGGACCAGATCCTGTGTTCTACTTAGGACTAAATCAAGAATTGCCTCTCCCCTTGTGGGTTTCAGGACTAGCTGCTCCAAGAAGCAGTCATTACTGGTGTCTAGAAACTTTATTTCTGCATCCTGTCCTGAGGTTAATATGGGGATAGTAAATAATGGAGGATTTCAACTGAGTTTTCTGTTGTTATAGCTTTTCTAATCTTCCTGAGAGTTTTACAGTCATGATCACCATTCTGGTCAGGTGCTCAGTACTATGTTCCTATTGATATACTCATTATTCAAGCATGAAATTTCTATCATAGAGATTGTATGGTACAGTTTGATGCATTTAAGATTTTTACTATATTTGACTCGATGCTTTCTTTCACAGATAGTGCCACTCCCCCACCAGTGTGCCCTATTCTGTCATTCCTACATATTTTGTACCCTGGTATTACTGTATCCCATACAAGCAATACAAAGCAAAAACAAGCAATGCACATACAAGCAATAATGTACACACATCAACTTTCTTTAAAAATCGTCACCAAGTTTATGAATAAAGAAAACAGTTTTGATTGATACACACACTATATACACAGTATTGCACACACATGGTATATTATGAAGGGCCAACTAATCCTGGTCCTTGTGCACTGTGTGAGTAAATGGGCCGTGTGCGAACGAGCTATGCAGGAAATAGGGAATGGGGGATGGGAACCTCTACAGCGGGATGGACAGGAGCAACAGATCCACTCCGCAGATACAGCTCTCCTTATACAAATGTGCGGCTTAGCCCATGGATTGTAATCAAAGATCACTGCACCTCCCCCAAATCCTCTCAGTGCTCAGCAAGAAGGACACCTTATAAACATTCTACATGGTGAACTTTCACCAGTTCCTGGACCAGTACACACCCTCTGTGAAGGAGCAGGAGAGAGAGAATGGGGCTTGGGTAACTTCACACTGTTCACAGAATACGGTGGTCCGCTATCAAGTGAACTGGAATTCACACTCTCTGTTTGTATAAAGTCACCCGTCACCCTGGCATTGGAGCACCTTGAAACAATTTTAAACTTTCCCTCACAGGGTTTCTCTCTGTACAGAAGTTCAGTGTAAATGGGTTCCATTGTGTATATGTGCATGCGCACAAGCCTGAGCACACAATAGCCCAGCACTTTTGTACAGGAAATGCAGTGGTCATTGGACAAAAGCTCAAGGAGCTCTCTGTTTTCCTTTCCTCTTTGTGCTTTACGTTTCATTGTTAAATGCCAACCGTTTATTTAGTTATTTAGTTATTTTGCAAAGGACTTCACCTCCTTAAAGTTCTTTGAAAAATTTGCATAATTGTCCATTATCCTGGTCCCTCATTCTCTGTCTTTCCATGTTTGCTCCTATTAACATTTCACAATATATCAATCACTGATCCCTGGCACTGGTACAATTCATTTTCTGCAAGATGTTATTGAGATTGTAAAGAAATGCCACAGCATCAAGGGGCAGACAAGACGGAGCCTGTCAGATCTGGAAGTCGGCAGCAAAGTTATAATTACAGCAGAGTGGTGTGAGGTGAGTTCCTTACATCCATAGATTTAATTGTCATCAGCTGCTGGGGAAGTTGGGGCAGAGACGGAAGATGGAGAGTGACAGGGGTAAGGAGTGTTAGTTAACACTCTCAAATAGGCTGTTTTTGCAATTCCAATTACTTGGTTTGTTAATAAGCCACCAGCAGAATAGTAAGAGGCCCCCATGCTTAAATGGCAGCATTTTCACAAAGATCTATTATACGGTAAGTATTTTCATTGTACAAATTCTAAAATTACAAAATCATGTGAGGTTTCAGAGTAGCAGCCGTGTTAGTCTGTATCTGCAAAAAGAAAAGGAGGACTTGTAGCACCTTAGAGACTAACAAATATATTCGAGCATAAGCTTTTGTGAGCTTCAGCTCACTTCATCGGATGCATGCAGTGGAAAATACAGTGGGGAGATTTCATATACACAGAGAACATGAAACAATGGGTGTTACCATACACACTGTAATGAGAGTGATCAGGTAAGGTGAGCTATTACCAGCAGGAGAGCGGCGGTGGGCAGGACCTTTTGTAGTGATAATCAAGGTGGGCCATTTCCAGCAGTTGACAGGAACGTGTGAGGAACAGGGGGCGGGCGGAGGGGAGAGGAAATAAACATGGAGAAATAGTTTTGCTTTGTGTAATGACACATCCACTCCCAGTCTTTATTCAAGCCTAAGTTAATTATATCCAGTTTGCAAATTAATTCCATTTCAGCAGTCTCTTGTTGGAGTCTGTTTTTGAAGTTTCTTTTATGAAGAATTGCCACTTTTAGATCTGTAATCGAGTGACCAAAGAGATTGAAGTGTTCTCTGACTGGTTTTTGAATGTTATAATTCTTGACGTCTAATTTGTGTCCATTTATTCTTTTACGTAGAGACTGTCCAGTTTGACCAATGTACAGGGCAGAGGGGCATTGCTGGCACATGATGGCATATATCACATTGGTAGATGTGCAGGTGAACAAGCCTCTGATAGTGTGGCTGATGTGATTAGGCCCTATGATGGTGTCCCCTGAATAGATATGTGGACACAGTTGGCAATGGGCTTTGTTGCAAGGATAGGTTCCTGGGTTAGTGTTTTTGTCGTGTGGTGTGTGTTTGCTGCTGAGTATTTGCTTCAGGTTGGGAGGTTGTCTGTAAGCAAGAACTGGCCTGTCTCCCAAGATCTGTGAGAGTGATGGGTCATCCTTCAGGATAGGTTGTAGATCCTTGATGTTGGAGAGGTTTTAGTTGGGGGCTGAAGGTGATGGCTAGTGGTGTTCTGTTCTTTTCTTTGTTGGGCCGGTCCTGTAGTAGGTGACTTCTGGGTACTCTTCTGGCTCTGTCAATCTGTTTCTTCACTTCAGCAGGTGGGAATTGTAGTTGTAAGAATGCTTGATAGATATCTTGTAGGTGTTTGTCTCTGTCTGAGGGGTTGGAGCAAATGTGGTTGTATCGTAGAGCTTGGCCGTAGACAATGGATCGTGTGGTGTGGTCTGGATGAAAGCTGGAGGCATGTAGGTAAGCATAGCGGTCAGTAGGTTTCCAGTATAGGGTGGTGTTTGTGTGACCATCACTTATTAGCACCATAGTGCCCAGGAAGTGGATCTCTTGTGTGGACTGGTCCAGGCTGGGGTTGATGGTGGGATGGAAATTGTTGAAATCATGGTGGAATTCCTCAAGGGCTTCTTTTTCATGGGTCCAGATGATGAAGATGTCATCAATGTAGCACAAGTAGAGAAGGGGCATTAGGGGATGAGAGCTGAGGAAGCGTTGTTCTAAGTCAGCCATAAAAATGTTGGCATACTGTGGGGCCATGTGGGTACCCATAGCAGTGCTGCTGATTTGAAGGTATACGTTGTCCCCAAATGTGAAATAGTTATGGGTGAGGACAAAATCACAAAGTTCAGCCACCAGGTTTGCCATGACATTATCAGGGATACTGTTCCTGACGGCTTGTAGTCCTTCTTTGTGTGGAATGTTGGTGTAGAGGGCTTCTACATCCATAGTGGCCAGGATGGTGTTATCAGGAAGATCACCGATGGATTGTAGTTTCCTCAGGAAGTCAGTGGTATCTCAAAGGTAGCTGGGAGTGCTGGTAGCATAGGGCCTGAGGAGGGAGTCTACATAGCCAGACAATCCTGCTGTCAGGGGGCCAATGCCTGAGATGGTGGGGCGTCCAGGATTTCCAAGTTTATGGGTCTTGGGTAGCAGATAGAATACCCCAGGTCGGGGTTCTAGGGGTGTGTCTGTGCGGATTTGTTCTTGTGCTTTTTCAGGGAGTTTCTTAAGCAGATGGTGTAGTTTCTTTTGGTAACCCTCAGTGGGATCAGAGGGTAATGGCTTGTAGAAAGCGGTGTTGGAGAGCTGCCTAGCAGCCTTTTGTTCATATTCTGACCTAGAGCTGAGCTGAAGTAAAATAAAAACATAATGGGGCAAATTTTCAAAGGGGCAACCCCTTGGCCTCCAAAATTGTGCAGATTTGGTTTGGGTGCCAAACCGTTTACTCTTACAATTCTTTATGTCCTTTCATTTGTACGTCCAGATTATGACAGCCCTGATTTGTCAATCCAAATGTAAATGGCGTTGTACTTCCTTATGTGAGTACTTCAGTGGGATTGCTCAAGGAGGTAAATGCTTCTCAAAGTGAATAAAAGTTACAGAATCAAGCTTTAGGCGATTTGCAAATACTTTTGCAAGCACCATCATTTGCATACATAAATGAGGCCATGTTTTGAAAATGTGGCCTTGTTTGCCTTTTATTTAGCAAAAAACCTAGATGATAGCTCATTACATTGGGGGAGAAAGAGGAAGTAATTTGCAACAATGAAACCAATTATTTGTTCATCCTATGAATCATAAAATTTAGATTCAGATAATGTTCTGAATCTTGACTTCCTCAAATCCAGAAAGGTTTGGATTCAGGATTCTGATTTAGGCATATTATAAGGATAGGCTGGAGTAGCAACACTCAGATCTGGATCCAGGCATTTCCACTATTTGGAAAGTTTTGGATCTGGGCTTCAAATAGAGTCCATCTCTAATTAACTCAAATAACATCAGAGGTAGAGATGGTTGAAGAATTTCCATCAAAATGGGACTGGCACAAAAATAGCAGGGGGAAATTCCAGTGAAAATGTTTTCTGTTTTCCAGCCAGCTCTACCCAGACACCCTGTTTTACATGTCTATTTTATGTGTCACTTGTGCAAGCTTATTGTAACCAAATGGACATAGAAAGAAAGCAGCTCATCTGACCCCCTTGCTCATTTAGAATACCCTTTCACACATTGAACATTCTTTGGTGCTCAAGTGCAGTAGATAGTGACAGTAATGCTATGGATGATGGATACCAGGTTTAAATGTAAACAAAGTGAAAAACCCCCAAACAAAAATGAACAGCCAGTGTGATAATAATTATAGTGTAAATATAAGTGTACCATGGAACGTTATTAATTATTCTCTATACTCTAGAGACTTGACCTTGCAAGTCTGTGTGGTATGTAACAGGGGGTGCAAGTGTAAGAAGCTACACACGGGAGCTGGTAAGGTTAAGCAGTAAGATACAGTCTTCTCCATAGAAGATACAACACAAGCCCTTTGCATGCCCATTCCCTCGTGCTGAAGAGAGTGGGGTAAAAGAAGGAGAAAGGTGTGGGAGAAGACTGCGAATATCTGAGGAGACAGACATGAATGAAGTGATTATTTATAGCTTCTTTGTAGGCTTCTTCCTGGTCCCTGGACAGGAGTAATTGGGTGGCTATGAAGTGTTACTCTCAATGCAGTATTCCAATATACTCATCCCCTTTTACCTTGATGTTATGTGTGCAGCACTATGTGTCTGCACTGCGTAGGATCCAGCCTCTGTGGTATCAGTCAGGAATGGCTTTCTGGGAATACATCCAGAAGGAAGAAGTTACACATTTTGACTGATCACAACAGAAGCCTAACAGACTAAAATGAACAGTTACTTCTTTCAGGCTTAAAAGAGAAAAATCTCCCTTTTCAGTCGACTTCTTCTATGGAGTTGTCAGAAATGGTGCACTGCTCTTTGATGCTCTTTCAAAGACAAGGTGAAATTTCAGCAAATAAATACACACTGTACCTGTAGTGCAGGATTCATTTCTGTCAAGAGTTTAAGACTGAGAGGTGCCCAAAAATAGTCAGTGCTTTTGTTAATTGGACCAAATTTATCAATGGTACAAGTGGGCATAACACCATTGAAACCAATTGGACTTGTGCCCACCTGCATTACTATGGAATCTAGCTCAATATCTGTAGGTTTTAATCACAATGCGTTAAGTTTCAGTTTCATCAAGAGTTAACCATTACCGTGAAAGGCAGATGCTCTTCTGATGTCTGAGGTACGAAACAAACATTGACACTTTTTTAACAGTCAGCCCTGCAGGAAGAGTGCTGAAGTTTTTGTTACTTCACAGTAAATCCTAACAAATTAGTGTAACCTGCCTTATTCCTCTATCTTCCTGCTGTGTCAAGAAACCACTCTGGCGATCTTGACACTATACCTCTCTGTACACATGAATTCCCAGAAAAATGGTGCATAGCCGCAGACATAGGGACTTTGTATTCACAATATACATGACATGCATGAATGCATATGCATAGACACACACTCATGCCAGTATACCATTAATCACTAGTCAATTTATTAAAGCTATTTTACAGACTACTCCTATTACCCCTGTCTGATGGGTTGTTTACACATCACTGTGGGAATTCCATTCTTTTGACAGTAGGGAAGCCATGCACAGTGCAATTTTTATTTTGAAATATTCACCATTCAACACTTCTGTTTGTTTTTAGAGTGCTGGTGGCTGTCACTGTACTGTGTTTTGGAACTGTGGGCTTTGCCAGCCCGGTAATTGTAAATCCTGCAGCTCCATAGTGCTACTTACAACTTTTGCAGAGCTCAATGGGTTTGTTGTACTGCCCCAACTCTAAACAGATTCCACTGTGTGATGGGATCTGACAAATTCCCTTTCAGAGGTCCAAGTATGAAGACAGAACTTAATGAGAAAAAAGTTTATGCTCTTAAACAGTCAAAGAAGCATGTTTCATAGCACTGGAGGAATTAGAAATGGAAAAGACCTATTAGGTCATTTAGTGTATCCCCCTGGCAGTAGAGGATTGTTTTCTATAATAAATCTGTGTATTTTTAAATTTTACAGGATAAACTCTCTGGAATATATAGAGCTGGCCCAAGGACAAATATTCCATTTTGCAGCAAATTTCAAGGTTTCAGAGCACAGTTTTCAATCCAGATCACACTGAATTTGGCAAAGTAGGGACTTGAAAGTGGGTTTCCCACATTCCAGGCCAGAGCTCAATAACCAGTTGAAAGAGCCTGTCCCTTCTTCCTGAAAATTTTGTCAAAACTGATACATCTCCACAAAGCATTCTGGTTCCAGCCACCTCTAATAATCTATTTCCAGTTCCTAAAAACAAGAAGTGTAATTGTCTGTGAGGCATTCAGATATTATGGTCCTGAGCGCTGATTTGTACCTCAGGCAAATCCTGTCAAGTGTTGACCACCTGCAAGTCCCATTGATGTTAATGGGACCCTCTCAGAACTTGCCTCTAGTCAGGTAAATGGATGAATGAAGACAAAAACAAAGTAGTCTTGTTATGTATGTGATTATACTAAGCTTTTAGGTCGCAAAAAATTATATTTCAACAGCCAAAAAAAGGGAAAGGAGAGAATACGAAGTGTCTAAAACATTATATGATATTTAAATAAAGAGGTGGTTAAGAAACTTAAGCAGCAATGCATGAAACAGATCCTCACAGCAATTATCAGAAAGTTCATTCACAAAGTCTGTGAGACTGCATCACCCACTCATAGACTTTGCTCCCCAAGGATGATTATTCTTTCAGTCGTAAGTATTGCACATAGAAATCAGTGGTATTTTAACAGATTGTAAAACAAACAAACAAACAAACAAAACACGAGTCCTACCAGTGATCATAAAGAAAGGTTCGCCCTTCCTGTGACAAATAAACATATCCTCTCCCCTAATCAGCAGAAATTGCCAACTGAGATGCTGGAGTCTCTGCACTCATGATTTCATTTAACACAATTCTGGAAAAACTGTATTTAAAAAGTAAAAAAAGAGTGTAAGTTAATTCTGAAAGTGACTTTGCAGTTTTGTTTTTGATTCCATCAGGTTCCACTTAAGTGAGCTGAATGTGCTTAGAGTTGTTATTGTGACTTTATGGAATTTTCAATACTTGTACTGAAAAAACAAACAAACTTCTTAGGCTGTAACTTCATTTTCCCGCAGATGCAGTTCAAAGTTCTCGGTCAGAAACTGTGAAGAGGACACATTTTAATTTTAAAAAGTGTACATATGCCCTGATCATTCACGGGATTTTGCTATGATTAAGAAGAGAATCCAGGTCTGTCTAAGTAGAAATATTACTAGGTATCTGACTTCTTCTTTTCTAGAAGACCCCAATGCCTGTGATCTCTGATGCATTAATATTGTGGAAATTCAAGCTCAATCTGAAGACTGGGGAGTTTATGTAACACAACAGGACTGTGGACCATTATATCCCTTTCTGAAAGGACTGTAGTTCCTTGAGACCTTTATGAAAAAAAGTCCTGCAGAATTTAATAAGCATGGAACCCATAAAGTGTTATAGACTATGAATAGAATTCTACAAAATTTACTAAAACACTAATTGAATTTAATAGACAGTACTATCCTTTCTAAATAATTTTAAAACCATTCTATGGTATTCAATAGAGAATGATATCCGAGCTATAACATTCTGTAGGTTGCTTTAAAAGTTGTAATGAAAGGTTTTCATTCTCCATTAAATACTCTAGGACTTTTCCATACTGGAAGGGGAAACAAACAAACAAACAAACAAAATAGATAACAAGACATCAGTAATCTTCAACATCTTTAATGCTTCCTGTCCCACGTCTACTGATGCACTATGTAATTTCAGAGGGGCAGCATAAAGAAATTAGGAATTATTTGAAGATGGATTTCAACTTCTTTAGATACAATACATGCTGTTGTTTTCTTGTTAGTGACAAAAGAGGAATAGTCTTAATAATCCTGTGGAAGATTTCCTTAAACAGTTCCATAATTTACATGGAGGAGATGTAAACAAGTAGCTGACATACATAAGTCTCACAGAGTATTCTCTCAGGATGAAATTCACGCAAGTCTGTAGGCGATGCACAAGGCCCTCTTCATTACTTTAGCTCTCTGTGTGAAGCAGGGTGAGCAGCCAGGCAGGAGGTCTTCTTCCCTCACCCCTTTCCTTGCACATTGGCCTCAACTAGACTGGGGATGGAGCTAATGGATTTGTACTTACACCGATCAAATGGCCTGAAATCCCAGCATCTCCTGTAGGCTGTGTAGGAGAAGAGGCCACTGTTCCAAGATACAGACTGGAATAGCAGCCATGGAGAGGCTGAATTGCAGCCTGCCTACAGGTTGGGTGAGGTGAATTCAGTCTGTGGGACTCCCTGCAGAAAGTCAGATGACCAGAGCTTTGAACTTTCATTCTTAGAAACCAAGAAAGGAACCTCCTTGATATCCCTGTTTCTAGGGTTTCCCCTTTTGGCAAGTAAGCAATAGTCTGATCTTAGCTATCACCCTGGGGAATACAACCTGAAACCTCTATCTGTAAAAACTGCAGGGCTTTCCTTTTTAACTTACATTTTCCATACTAAACTATAGTTTAAGAGAAAATCTACACAGAAGAGGTGGGGAAAAGTCAGGCTACTCAAATTAATCTAACGTATTTTGTTTCTTGTTTTGTTTTGTTTGTAAGGTACCTGTGCTCACTAGGCTTTCATAGCAATGGCAGAGACTGATGTATATCTGTGTATAGTACAGAGACAGGCGTGAACCAAAATCTTGGATGGAAATACCCTCAAACTTTGGGAAAGTTCAGATCCAGATGGATAGAAATGTTGCAGCTGAGGGCTGGTATGTAGCATTAGAATAACATATTCTCTTTAATCCATATTTGAGAGGAACAGGCAGAAGAGAGAACTTTTTGCCCTTTTCATCTAGCATATTTCAAGGCAGCACAAGAAGCTGGCTAGTGGCTTAGAAGAATCTCTCTGAGAAGCAGAAGGTGGATCCAGATTGCAACACCAGTTCCAAACCTACTCAGATTTTGGGGAAGTTTGGATCTGAATTGGGATTTTGGAGCCAGGCCCATCTCTACTGGACAGTCTGGGATTGTGGGCTCTGACGATACACAGACAAACTAAGAAATGAATATAGGGGTTTAATCCACTCCAGGGTGAACCTCTTATGAGCAGACATTCATTTTCCCTAAACCAGAGGCTCTCAACTTTTTTCTTTCTGAGCCTCCCCCCGCCAACATGCTACAAAAACTGCATGGCCCCGCTATGCCACAACAACTGTTTTTCTGAATATAAAAGCCAGGGCCAGCATTAGGGGGTAGCAAGCAGGGCAATTGCACGGGGCCCTACACCACAGGGGGCACCCCAAAGCTAAGTTGCTCAGGCTTCGGCTTCAGCCCCTAGTGATGGGACTTCGGGCCCCAAGCTACAGTCCCATGTGGCAGGGCTTTGGTTTTTTGCCCTAGGCTGTAGTGAGTCTGATGCCAGCCATGTTTGGTGGACCCCCTGAAATCTGCTCGTGGCCCACCGGAGTGCCCCTGGTTGAGAACCACTGCCCTAAACAGCACCTTTTCACACAGTTGCAGTATTTATTGACTACACCCTTTGCACCGCCAGTATATAATATTCCGTTGCTACTGTAAAGGTTTAAGTCTGGGACATCAATGCAAAACTGTCACTTAGGGAAAACACCAGGTCCAGTGTGACAAAGATGCCATAGCATTTTCTTCTCAATAGCTGCTAAGGCTCCCTCTGGCTGTAGAGGGCAAAGAGCATGAGGCATACTGAAAAGACTACATATGCTGTGATCCCTCCCCTTTTAAGATTAGGCACATGCTGGCTGCTGACTGATGCACCCTTCTGATGTGAAGTAACCAGGGTCACAGCAAATACCTGAGATAGGGTAGAGACGGTACTAGCCATAACCCATCCTCCTTTTCTGCCTTGGTTGGCCAATAGAAGTGGGAGGGAGACTTCACTGTGCTGGACTGGGTAGGGATGTGGCGTGCAGACTGCACACAATCTCATAGTGCAGCTGCTGCTGTTTGTTTAAGAGCAGTCAGGGCCAGAATCAGATAGGTGAAGAAGCTACAAGGCGTCGCAAGCACCAGGAAGCAGCTCGCAATCCTGGCTCTCTGCCCTACAAGTGCTCCCTCCTGGTCCTGAGTCTCTTAGCTCTCTCTGGCAATGTGCCTCCCGCCCTGGTTCTGAACTTGGCGACTCCATAGACCCTTTCAAGCTCAGAGCCCAGATCAGCAGATTCTTGGATCCTGTGTTAATCCAGCCCTGAGAGTGACTCTGCATTCCAGCTTTGGAAGACATGCTACGCTTCTATGCACCTCAGGATGCCTTAGACTGCATTTTCACCCCACAATATTCAGACCTTGTGCAAGTTTGCTCATGAAAAGAGGAAAAGCAGCAGTGCATTTGAATCTGAAATTTAGTTGTAATAATTTGCATTTGACCTGAAAACACAATACATAATTTAGATTTCATGGGGAAACATGGCAGAGTGGGTAGAGCAGTAGCTTTACAACTGAGCTCTTATATATAGGCTTGGTGGTCAGCTCCTGCTTGCTACTGAATCTTTATTCATCTGACACCCTTTACTCCAATGAGCTACGTGGCTTGAATAATAGGGTTGTTGTAGGACACTGAAGTGCCACAATTGTGGTGGAAGTCTGTCGAATGCCTGACTCAAGTCAGTGCTGTTAGCCTTTTCTTTTCATGAAAACTACATTCATTTCACATAAAAAATTAAAAAAAAGATTTCAGCTCTGTTACCTGGTTAAACACACACACATAGACACATGATCATGTACACACTAACACACACATCTTATATATATTATATATATATAAATCAGAATGGGTCCCATATTGAAATACCCAACATCCTGACTGTCCTTAACTATCTCGTCCTGTTATAGGCCAGGGTGTATTGAACAAAAGAGACAGTCATTTGTTAAGCTGCTTCAGTAAATAGTGCTTGCAAGTCGTAGTACTCCTATGCAAGCATGATGCCATTATATTATCCAGTTAGTATTAGCTGATGCTCTGAGGCCCTTGTTGGAAATGATGCTTTGTCTTGATGGGGTTTTTTTTTTGGAAATAACTTTAAGTACCAGTGCTCTGACCAGTCATTCAGATCAACTTCTGAAAATCCTTACCTACTTACATTCCTCATAACGTCTTTGAAGGCTCTCACAATTCATTGAACCAGTTCAGCCTAGTTCTCAGTCTCAATAGACATGAGGCAGTCTTGTCTCTTTATTCAACTCTTGTACACAAAAATACCAAAACAAGATTGTGGGAGCTACTTAAGAGATCAGTGCCATTTACAGCAGCAGAAAATAGAATAAAATATTGGGCATGCTCCCAGAACAAACTTGTAGAACACACACACACAAAAAGAAGGCATCTAACAATCATTTAGGCATTTCTTTAAGAGTCCTGTCTATCTAGGCCACCCATGAGCTATTTGCCTAGCATTCAGACAGCTGGCCTAAAAAAGGATCTGGCTTCTGCTTATATTTATTAAATCTGCAGGAAGGATCCATCAATCACAACAATGGGTTTTAAATGTTTGCTGGGTGAGGGGAGTCCCATAAGCACTCTTTGAAGTGTCTTTTGCTGAAGGTAAACATCTGAAGAACATAAATAGCTGCTCTTCTTTCCAATGAGTAACCTCCTCAAAGTGGATAGAATAGAAGGGATGGGGGAGGGGTGCCATCATGAAAAGGAAAAGCAATAAAAGATTCCTTATGACAGCAATTTACACATTTACTGCTCTTTGATATGTTAACTAGATTTTGCAAAATGGAATTCTTTGTGGTTTAGAGGTCTTTGGTCAGTGATAGCTCACAGTCAGAACAATGTTTTGCAATAGACATAATGCATCTTCTAATTAATAGGGTAACTTGGGCAACCTTTGTAAATCAGTGACATCATTATAGTAAGATACAAGTGAATAGTTGTTCATAAGGAAGGAAAGCTCCTCGTAACACCAGTATCATTATTTACTGTGTGCACTGACTAAAATGAATTGGATTAAATACAAGGGGATCAATAGGTTATGGGCCCTATTCACTAAACTTTTACAAGGCCTTTGATTCTAGAAAACAGAGCTTTTCCATTCAGAAAATTAGTGATGCAGTACTGCAAATTTCCAGATTGCATATTCAGCAAAATCTAAGATCATATGATGCAAATTGTCCAAATGTATAAAGATATAAAAAATGGGGAGGTCAATATGCAAACTAAAGTGAACAATATATTAAAATGATTTTCTTATATACAGACACACTGCTATGAAATAGAATGCAATATTAGCCAGTGCACGTGGTACAGATTTTAACATAGCAGAACAAAATATGATATATCATTCAGAAATGCATTATTATATGAATGAATCTAGAGACTCCCACATCAACAGAAAATATGCTCTATCCTGAAATATGGCTAGCCGACTAACGACTCTTCCCTGGAAATATATTCAGCTACTAAATTAGGATCAATAACATAGCGATTGAATGCATTTTCATTGTGCTAGCAAACATATGCAAAGGTGGTTGCATTTCAGTGGTGTGTGAAGTGATTCATGTTGATTTGCTGGAATTATTCAGGCTGAGAGCTGCTATATAAATATAAGATATTATTATAGTTAACATTATGACATGTGGCAGTAAGAATACTAAATAGCAATTACATTTCCAATAGGTGATATTAATAGTATTTTCAGCAATTCCTTTCAAGCACCGAGGACTTTCCTATTTAAAAATGACTGATAATATTTGGGTATGGTGCAGTAATTTTTTATCAAACATTTATCTATGCCCAAAACGTTTTGTTTAACAGAAGTAGGAGCACCCAGGATCCGAGTACATGGTCATATTATGTTGTCTCTTCTTCACCACATTATTAGCCCTTTTCCCACTTATGACCTTTTCCCAGTCAAGACCCACACCTCTTATCCAGTCTTTCTTCATCCTGGCCTCTCTCATACCTTGACTTCAAACTCTTGGGTGCTCACTTTATTCCCGTGTCTCAGACATGCTTTTCCTTTCTTTCCTTCTCCTGCTTCCTTTGAAACTCCTAGTCCAGCTCCACAAATTCACCATGATCAACAACCTCAATTGCACTCACAAGGGTTGCACTGAATGGGAGTGACACACAGAATTACACATCATGCACATACATGTCCAAGGACAAAATTTGGCCCATAATGTTTTAGCATGACAATCATTAGTATCTTGAATTATTTTTGCAAGAGAATATAATCTGGAAAGAAGATAACAGAGTTACTAGACAGCCTGTTTTATTTTCCTCATCAAGGAGAAAACAGAATTTATATTTCAGAATGCAGATCCTACTAGAGTAGCTTTGATCCAGCTCCCATTCCAGTTTTTAAGAGGAGCTGGATCGGATGCATAGCTGTGTGTTTCTCCTGAATGTTCTCATATGTCATGAAACTAGCTGTAGATGTAGTATGATAAACACAGAAAAGGAAGAAGATCTGAGTGAAGGTAACATGGGCTGGTGCTGAATGAATCTCTCCAGCAACAGAATCACTTACATATTCCAGGTTTTGCCCTATAGTACAGCCCTGTTTCTCCCTATTTCTTAGAGGTTTAACCTTGACTGTTCTAATGGTCTATTTGCCAAAATTTTACAAAAGAATCCTCCACCCAGCTTCTTCAGGTTTTGATACCAGACCCATCACCATGGTATTGGTCCACCTTCCACTAGTGCTTTTATATGTGATGTGACTAACATCTATCACATATAATTCTTTCTGTCTCTCATCCTCTCCCCGAGGATAATATGAAGTGGAGGGTTTTTTTTCTCCTTTTTGACCTGTGCTAGGTATCCTCATTAGTAAAGGCAGTTTTGACAAAGTAGGTGCCTTGTACTTGGAATGAAGGAGAAATGGTGAATCTATCACTAAATTAGAGATGGACATGAACCAAAAGCCTGGATCACATCTCTACCTCTATAACTGGCTGAGCAAAAACCCTGGGATCTGAAACCCCCGCAAACTTCAAGGTGTTCAAAATCCTGACCTGCATCTGAATTTTGTGCCCCAGGGCCATCTCTAAATGTAATTCCATTTAAGTCAGATTTACACAAGTATCAATGAAAGCAAAATTTGGTTTCCCCTATCGTTGCTGTTAGCCTTTCTCAGCATTACCCAACCGTACTGAAAGGGTTGTGTTTGCGTGTACAGCAATAGGCTGAGCCCAGATTTACTCTCTAATTTACTTTTTTGCTGATTTATCACTTCACTAATGACACAATAGATTTTCCCATTAGTTTATTATTATTATTTATTATTGGTATTGGTATTATTCTGAAAGAAAATGAAAACAAAGTAGAGAAGTGACCTAGTTTCAAAGGCAGTGCATTATTTTCAAGAGTTCAGCAACACTGCACTGAATGGACAGTTTCCATTTTACCAGCATTCAATCACTGGCATTTGTCTTTTGTATCCCAGAGCAATTGCATAACTCTAATATTGACCTTAACCAGAGCCCTTTGTTTCTTACCCTAACAGCCAAAAGCATTAAAAATGCGTGTTTACTTAATTTGTCCTGGCGTGCAGTGTAATTACAAGCAGTTTGTTTTCTCTGTTGTAAAATATGGGATAGAGGAGGAATAAAGTAATGTGGAAAATGAACATTGTGATGTACTGTAGAGTGGAATAACACTAAAAACACTTAGCAGGCTTAGTACTGGAGGTGCTATTTGTGTTGTGTGCAAGAGCAATAAAAAATTAAATGCCTCTTTCTAAACTATATTTGCATGATTTTCAGCTGCAGTAAAATTAATCTGATCTGCCTCTAAGTACAAAAGAAAAAAAAATCAAAGCACCAGTGGAACAGAATAGCACTTGGGCAGGCTTTAAAGTCGCATTCTTCTATTTGTTGAATACTACAGCACTGCTTAATGAAATAAATTACAGTGAAAAACATGACCAGAGTGAACACATTCAGAGGTTCCTAAGCTCTGGCTGGAGTCCATACAAAGCTCTGCCACCATAGCATGGCCTTGCCTGTAGGACCTTTTGATGCCAGGTTAACTCGTGGTGAGGAGGAAGACTGGGTATGCTGTAGCACTGCATCTTAATAGGTTATTTCCCTTTATTGTCTGTATGGGAGCTTCTGTACCCAACTCTGTAAATCATTCCCTCTCTGTTCTAACTCTTTCTGCAAAGCATTTTCCCCTTTTCTTTGTACAGCACAGTGAGCCAAACTGTGATCCTGGTTACACTGGCGTAACTCCATATTTACATCAGAGCCACAAGCAGAATTCATCCTCCTTCTCTTTATTTTCAGTGTCATTCTCTCTGTAAGGTACTCCTCAATATTTTATATGAAGGACCTTAGATAAAGAATAAATTGTGCAACATCCTTCATCACATGTACTTATTTAAAGGGATAGAAACTTAAATATTAAAATAGATGGAAAAGAAACAACTCATCTCTACATAGTTATGTTTTTGGTTGGTTCGGGATTTTTTGTTTTGTTGTTTTACTTCAATAGAGATTCACCCCTCCTCCCCGTAAACAATATTAGTTTTTTTAAAAATTAGACCTGCTGGTTAAAATAAACATTTGGCCCTTTGTTATTACTATCAAACAATCCTTAATTAAGCCCTTCAGAGCTGTATTTCAGATAATGTTTTCAGAGTGGAAAGCTTAACTGATCAGATTCCCATAATAAAGATATGATGCTGCTCTATTTGTATGAGCCTTATCAGTAGAAATGGTATGTCTAGTCTCCTAGCTCTGGCCACTGTCCATTTTGTCATCTGACTCATCTTTATTTTTTTTAATAAGTTGAGATGAACCTGGAAGACAAGGGGGCTTTTAACAGGAGTAAAGAAAAAATCCAGACTATTCTAGTGCTAGCTGGAGGTAGGGAAGTCATTAGATTAACCTCTCTTGACAGGTCAGGCTCAGCAAATATTCTTAAAAATAACTCTTCCAGTAATTTATGACCTTTTGGGAGCATAATCAATAGTGTTAAGAGGAGAGGCAGCCAGACAGCACTTCCTGGTCGGAGAAAGTTTCTTGTCTTTGTAATGTTTGCATTCTGTCTGCTTGTATGCACTAAGACTGACTGCCAGTGATATCATACCCCTTTTACTCCATCAGTTTTGGAGACATACATTATTATTGTCAATTTACCGTCTCCTCTGTTATTTCGTACAGTATCTAATTCCAACACACGCCGGTGTGCAAATGCAATTACAAAGTGAGGAGAAACAGCATAGCGCAATTTCTGCCATGTCCGCTGTCTCCCCTTGGGATCATTTTATGGAGAATGACTTTTATGCTCCAGCACCCCAGCAAAGACCCAGGCAAAGACTTATGCATCTCCTTAATTTTATGCACTGAGAGTAGTTTCATTTACTTCAGTGGGACTACTTGTATTGCATAATTAAGCACATGCCTAACTCTTTGCAGAATCAGAATCTGGGAGAATTTCAGGCTATGATTCCGTATTTTTCCCATTCCCAATATAAAAACACCTATGCCCTACCGGTTCCTGTCCCCTCCTGATAAAACTGAGGTAGAAATGTACAATACCTTTATTGCTAGTCCAAGATCCTGCCTACAGCATAAATGGAGATAAAGCGTCCAGTCTTGACCTAATATTTTCCTTTTTCTGAGTTTTCTGAAGATGTAGATTTGGGCAATTACCAGAAATCTAGACAATTATTTGACAAAGTAAAGTAGTGTATGCCCAGTCAGGGGTATATATGTCTGTCAGAGAGAGAGAGAGAGAATGAGCTTTCTCTGCCTCGCCCTCTTGGCACATAAAGGGGAAGAGAAGAGAAATGCCTGCTCCTACCCATCCAGTTTCTTCTGAATCTGAATACCATAATACCACGGTGCATTTTTTTCAGGGAACCTCTGAAGTGCCTCGTGCATATGAATTTGAAGATTTGCTGAACTTAAATATATTTCAATTTATAAAATGGCACCATGAGTTTTTTGTGCCCTGTCATTATTTAAGCCATATCTACACCACAAAATTAAATTGACCTAACTTGTGTTGGCATATAGATGCTGCAGTCATTACATCACTTGTGTGTCCTCACCAGGAGCGCTTGTATTGATTGCATTGTGGGTCTCAGGCACTGTGGGATGGCCAGTAAAACAGTTTATGTAAGCAATGCAGCATCTGAGTCAACCTAAGTACATTGGCCTTGACTATGCCGCTCCTGGAGGTGGAGTTATAAAATTGGCATGGTGAGTCAGTTATTTGCTGGGAGAGAAATTGAAGTTTAGACACTTCCATTGTTAGGTTGACCTAAGCTGCCTTGCATTGACCTAACTCTGTTGTATATACCTGTTGTATATAGATCTTAGACACACATACAAGTTATATTGACCTCAGACAGCCTCACATATACACTCCATCCCCAATAGTGGCTAACTATAAACAAACTGCACATATTGTCGAATCAAAAAAATTAAAGGGGGTGATAAAGAAAACAAGTTGCAAATGTAAATATGAGGTTGATATTTTCACTTTTTATTCACATCATTAATTTGTTTTGTCCTGGCTAATATTTCCTCTAGCTTTTGTATTATCAAACATGCTCCCACAACAAATCAAATAAATAAAAAGGAGAGACTGAAGTCCTGGATCCTGCTCTGAGAGCCATGGGCGTGATTTCAATGTGGCTTTGCATGGACACAGAGGTGCACCCATGCGGATTGAAGTGGAGGGACCAAAGGCAGGCCTGAAAACCCAGCCCACTCCACCTTGGGAGGAGTTGATGAGACTAATATTTTTAAGGGATTTAGTGAGTCACCTTATAAAAGTGGGGGTACATTCATTATGACAAAGCACTGGGAATTACTGGGATGACAGTTGTTTTCAAAGTACTAAGGATGAACTGATTTGCAAAAGTAATAGAATAAAAATAATTTAAAAAAAACAAACATTGCTCCTTTCATAAGTCTCTGCCAAAGATTTAATGCCCGCTGTTCTTCATGTCAAATCCTAACATCTACTCTATTGCACACTGCCAGAGGCTGAGAAACCCAAGGCTTTTCCCAAGACAGGAGGCTAAGGTGAAAAAGGCCTATTCTCCTTACACTCCACCTTCATCAACATTTCATCCTCTGGAGCTGAGCAGCTGGAAAGGATTAAAGGGGTTATAAAGGGGTGATTATAGTAGGGTTCACCCTAAAATAATGTGGAGTGAAGTTAAAAACAGCCTTAGTTTACAGAGAGATTATTATAACATGGAAGCTACAATGAGAATTGGGGCCAGATCATAGCTGGCTCTGTGTGGGTGCCCAAGGGGAGGGCTGAAAGCACAAAAAATTCCCTCTTTGTACCCCTGAACAGGCACTAGACATAATAACGGCACTTGGGCTCAGGAGCACCCAATTTTCCTACCAGTTGCAGGCATGCAACTCCTCTTCACTTCAAAGGGAGTTGTGTGTGCACAAGGCATGCGATGATCTGGCCCACTGAGTGCAAGTATGGTGTAGGTTTAGCTCCAATGGGAACAGTACACTTTCCAAAATAGGCAGAGGCTAGACACAGGGGAGAGGTGTAGTCACATTCGTCTTTGCTCCTAGAGGCACAATGCCTTCTGTAGTTCCTGATGGGACAGAGCACCTCTGAGCTCCGTCTAGTGCAGCCAGGTAGTTTTACTGCCATAATCCATCCCTTTGGGTATTAGAACATGTGTAATCACTGATGAATCATAGAATGTTAGGACTGGAAGGGACCTCGAGAGGTCATCTAGTCCAATCCCCTGAATGCATGGCAGGACTAAGTATTATCTAGTATTATCTAAGTATTTTCTATGAAGGTTTGTAAAGCTTTTCCCTTGTTGGCATCTAACATGGTCTGAAGTCTTTATGTTCTGTTGGACTGGGCTGAGGAACAGAAACCCTTAAATGCAGAAAAAAGTCCCACAAGCACCAACAAAAATGGAGTGAAGAGTATATACCTTTCACTTAAGAACGCTAAGTATTCTAAAATTGCGGTATAGTTTTTCCATAATTACCTCCTGTACACAGTGCATTAACATTGAGTAATAGCTGAAGATCAGTATGCCTAAACCAATAGCACTGAGTGTGGTATAGGGTACTTTGAAATAAATGTATAGAGTTTAAGGCCAGAAGGGACCATTCTGCTTGTCTAGTAGGACTTCCTGCATAACATGTTCCCAAGAACCTTACCCAAGAATTCCTGCATCAACCCAGGTATGGTGCAAGAATTAGTCCATAACTAGATTTTTCCTGTCCACACTAGATCACGAAATGAGTCCACTCATTTTGAACTAGTAGCCATAAAAAGGATAAAAATGAGGAAAAACCTCTGCTTAAAAACATTAGCCTCAGACATTGCGCCAGCTTCAAAAAGCTCCTGAATTTTACACTCAAATTACTATTAATTCTGCAGTTTTATTTCATTTAAAAAAAACATGACTCAATGGAGCTATATATCAGGTCTTTCTTTGGCCCATTGACTTGACATAATTCTCAGCAGACTCTGCACATACTAAGGGCATAATTGTTTCTATTAGTTATTACTGCAGTATATTTAAAGGGGAAAAGTGGGGGAACATTAAACAACTAGTAAAAGTAAACTAACAAGGACAAATACAGTATTATGCTAATTACATGATGATGTAAGGCTCAGTTATGTTTTATTATCCTTCAGGAAATATTATAGAACTCAGTTGTGACGTTGCAGTCACTTAGTCATATCATCACCCTGAACATAAAGCCACAAAAGCTTTCTGGCATCCTCTTTCCCCTGCAGCTCACACCATGATATACTCTCTGTCTCATCTATTATGGCACCATTAGGGCAGTTGTTCCATCCACAGAATTCCTATTTACTTCCGTGGTTGTTCTGCAAGTGGGTCAGTTGCAGAAGCAAGTCCTAACATAGTTATTCAACAGGAATGTACAACATTTAGATATTTCTGTGCATTCTTCAAAGCATGAATATATATTTTCCCAAGAAACAAAACACATCACTTTATGTATCCTATGAAAAAAATCTTATTACCTGTTTATGCAGTGAGTAGTCTACATCATAATTTCTTATATAGTACTGATGAAATACTACACTGAACACTATAGAAGACATCCTGTCTCTCTCAAGTCAAACCGATTTCTTGGGCCTACTGTTGTCACAAGGTATTTAGAATTCTACCTAAGGCAAAAATGTACTTATCAATATTAAAACTCTCCACCTCTGTAATATACACATATGAAATGCAACCTGCACTCACAAATTTGCCTTCACGCTCAGATTTTAACATATTGAAATAGTGTCTCTTAAAAAAAATTAGAACACACTTAACTCATAAGGGTGTTTTTGAGGGGTTTGTTTTCACTCATGATCTCTTCTTCACCCTTTGAGATAATGTGGTCACTAAGTCCGGGGGGGGGGGCGGGGGGGGGCAAAAGTGTGCATGCCATCTCCCATCAAAGAGATGTAGAGTCTCCATCTGTCTGTATACAGTATGCATGGACTGTGCAAATTAACTACACCATTCCTTTCAAAGCGAAGTTTGGAGAACACTCCAATCTCTCTGGTCACGCAATCACAGACATGAAGGTCGCTATCTTAAAACAAAAAAACTTCAAATCCAGACTCCAGCGAGAAACTGCTGAATTGGAATTCATTTGCAAATTGGACACTATTAATTTAGGCTTAAATAGAGACTGGGAGTGGCTAAGTCATTATGCAAGGTAGCCTATTTCCTCTTGTTTTTTCCTACCCCCCCCCCCCCAAGATGTTCTGGTTTAACTTGGATTTAAACTTGGAGAATGGTCAGTTTGGATGAGCTATTACCAGCAGGAGAGTGAGTTTGTGTGTGTGTGGGGGTGGGTTTTTGGAGGGGGGTGAGGGAGTGAGAGAACCTGGATTTGTGCAGGAAATGGCCTAACTTCATTATCATGCACATTGTGTAAAGAGTTGTCACTTTGGATGGGCTATCACCAGCAGGAGAGTGAATTTGTGTGGGGGGGTGGAGGGTGAGAAAACCTGGATTTGTGCTGGAAATGGCCTAACCTGAAGATTACTTTAGATAAGCTATTACCAGCAGGACAGTGGGGTGGGAGGAGGTATTGTTTCATATTCTCTGTGTATATATAAAGTCTGCTGCAGTTTCCACGGTATGCATCTGATGAAGTGAGCTGTAGCTCACGAAAGCTCATGCTCAAATAAATTGGTTAGTCTCTAAGGTGCCACAAGTACTCCTTTTCTTTTTGCGAGTCCATGCAGTGTATATGAAACCATACCTACCAAATTATTTTGAAATTCAGCATTGATAAGTGGGTAATGAATGCTATTATAACTGGCTGCTTCCATGCATAGGTGAATCATAGCTTCTCTTGCATGTGATTTTGAGAAGATGAACAAGCTTGTGTCTGCAAGTGCTTGTAAATGTTTTGTGTCTATTCACCAGATGGTTGACAGAAAGTCTCCAAGCCATCCCTGCTGATGAGGTATTTCAACATTTGCTGAGGTTCCCTTTTCCTGACCATGGCAAGTCAAAGCATGTGCAGAGAGTGTGTGTGTGTGTGTGTGTGTGTGAGTGTAAGAGAGAGAGAGAGAGAGAGAGAGATGGCTATACATCTGGGAGTGAAATGAGCTTTCATGTGTAGAATGTGATTTCAGGAGGCTAATGGTTGATTCTTTGACAACAGTTAAGCTGGGCAGGCATTTCCACTGATGAACTCCAAATAGGACTTCAAGTTCTCAACAAAGGGCTTGTCTACACTTACCGGGGGATTGATGCATGGTGATCGATGCATTGGCGGGCTGATTTAGTGGGTCTAGTGAAGACCCGCTAAATCGACCTCAGGTCACTCTCCCGTCGACTGCACCTGAATGAGAAGTGCAAGGGAAGTCGACGGGAGATGCTCTCCCATCGACATCACATAGTATGGACCCCACGGTAAGTAGATCTAAGTACGTCAACTTCACCTACGTTATTCACGTAGCTGAGGTTGCGTAACTTAGATCGATCTCCCCCCGTAGTGTAGACAAGGCCAAAGAGGCAGCAGATATAAAACCCTTTTCTATTTTTCCCTCAGAAAGCCTTCATACTTCTTCCTCTCCTGCCTGCTGTTGAAGGTGATGGGAAATCCTTTCCTCCTATACTGAAATCAAACATTTACTCCCAAGAGGACCATCACAATACAAGTGATTTGATTTGAATGTCTTCATTAGAGAACAACTTGGAGGCACTTAAAATACACTTGTAAGCCTTTGATTCACAGCTGCTAAAAAGGTGTAATCTTGTATAAAACTTGGGCATCTGCTTTGTCATGTCACAGTGACAGTTGGGTATGAGGCCTGAGTGACATGGGATAACGTGATACACTCTAACCAGCTGCAAGATAACCGTTTTTAAGTGCTTCTCTTGTGTGTATAATAGTATCCAATGGAAAATGAAAAAATCTGTGGAGCCCATTAGACAGCTGTTATGTAATTCCTCTTCTCTTACTTATGCCCATAGGTGCGTAAAGCCCTGGGCTGTTTGGATTTCATGAACATTCCAAGACGTCATTTTCAAAAAAGAGATAAAAGCCTCACACAGTGGCTTCTGGAAGTTCCTATTGTTTCCCACTGTGGGGTAATGGCAAATGAGGACAGGGGCCTGGGGCGAGAGCTTTTCTTCTTTCCCTGAAATGTATGTACAGTTTCACAAGTTGTTCTCTTAAAACAAATATTTATTTGCTCTGATATAATTATAAAAGTGTTTCACCCATAAATAACCTCAAAACACATTTGAACACTATATTCATCTATGCCCTCCCCCATCCAGGGTGGTGGTGGCTTACTTTTAATACGTGAGTGGCCCCTGTCATCAGTGGGTTGGGAAGATGGCTTACTGGCATAAATAGCAGGCTGTAAATGCTTAGATTCCTTCGGACAATGGGTTCTAATTTTGCAAGGGTTGATTGATCCTTCAGAGTTAGATAACTTGACTACTCTGTAGTCAGCTCCAGGTCATTAGGATATCAAACTAAAGGAATGTCTGCATGGCATGACCATTAAAGGTCCTGTGGAAATTTAGTTAGGCTATGGCTTTGTGTTGGTATCCTTAGATTAAATTCCCCCTTCATTAAGTAATTGTGCAACATACATGTTGTCTGCTTGGTTGCCACTTTTTACCCCAGAGGCCGCTACATTTCAGTTATTTTTCTGTCTAACAAAATGCTTTGGGATCCTTCACAATTAAAGGCACAAACACCAAAATTAAATATCTCCTCCTCCTTGCCTTGTCTTTTTGTGAGATGTGCTCACAAGGCAGACTAGGGATAGGAGACAGTGGCTCGTACTGTATATAACCTAGGGACATGGATCTGCAGCTATCCTCTTAGGCTCCAGTTCAGCAAGGTCCTTAAGCACATGCATAACTTAAGCATGTGAATAGCCCTCTTTGAAAGCAACAGGACAGCTCAAGTACTTAAAGTTACACAAATGCTTAAAGAACCTTGCTACTTATCTATGGTACTTATAAAGTCCCTCAACATAGTAATATTTAAGCTCCTCACAATCTTTAATATATTTATCTTCATAACACCTCTGTGAGGAAGGGAAGTGTCACAGAGGAAGCCTATGCCAGAGCAGGGAATTGAACATTGGTTGCCCACAACCAAGGCTGCGGGGGGTTCCAGACTTGCACTGGACCATCCTTTCCCCTCACTGAAGCCTAAGATTTTGTCTCTTTAGCACATGCACAGTAACAAGCTGTAAGTGCATAAGTGTCAAGTGTTCTCCAAAGTTTAAAGACCAATCCTTTGAAATTTTGAAAATTTTAGAAAACATTTTATTGGCAAGATTAGGTGATTTTCATTCCTTTTCATATTGCTCCTTGACAACAATTGGTATTAGCAAAGAAGCTAAAACATTTCTGTCTAACCTTTAAATCAGAAAAGAGAAAAATCTCTCCTTTGAACTTCCATAAACAACTGTTTCTGGGTCAAACTACAATTCACCAATTTGCTCCCAGAGTGCTTAATGTAATTTTCCAGGAGCCAGCTTTTGTACTTTTCTGTAGCCTATATATATATTTAAAAGCACTGACATTTAGTAGGTCAGAAGTCAGCTCTGTGTTGTACCTAACATTTTTAGTATACCAAAAATCGCTTCTGTTTTTAGTAGTACTTGCACTGCTTGTTTAATGCATTTCAAACCACATTGGTGTTTCCAATATTATAATTTACCCAACATTAACAGGCCTATTCTTCTGATGTGCATGTGTAACTCTCAGCGATAACTGGATTTATGTGCATGCGTCAAGAAGAGACAAGTCTTAGGCATCTTCTATATTACAAAACCAAACCACAATTGAGTACAGCTGTTAGAATCTAGTCAAAATGGCAGGGGATGGGTGTAGTAGGTGAGGACTGAGGTACCTTAGCAGAGTTCAGAATGCTGGCTTCTGCTGTTTCAGAGTAGCAGCCGTGTTAGTCTGTTTTATGATCACCCAATTAAAATTAAACAGAATCAAGAGGTAAATTTATCCCTTCTTTGTGTAACTGGGTGCAATTCCATCAACTTCAACTGCATTTCACCCCACTACCCAGGTGATGACTCTAACCTAAAGAGATTATTTTTTGCAAAAATTTCTCTTATGAATTTTGATATACACATGTTAAACTTTGAGTTTACATAATTTATGCTCATCAAAATTTTGCTTTACACTGAAATCCCATTGTAAAGTAGCTTAGTTTCTTTATTTTGTCCTGTTTTTTACAATAGTACATGCCTCATATAAAAAGTTGAATGTACTAGCCATACAAGAATCTGTGGGACCTTATGTTGCCCCGTAGAGACTCTATAACTTGTGAAATATTGAAGGTGGCTTTCATTTTAGGAACAATATAAAAACACATGTAATTGGAGTAGGCATACATTAATTAACTTTCATAATCTATGACTATAAATATTCCAAGCTCTCTTTCTTCCTCTGCAGTACCCTGTTTGATGCCCTAAGATTAATGTTGTACGTGATCAATATTTAATAAACTGGAATGTTTCGCTATTAAACAGATTTTTTCTTTATCACTGAAATTTAATAATTGTTCATTTAAAAATAATGTTCAGCCATTTTGGTGCAATTTATACTAGGAACAGGACTAATTTTTTTAAATCTCTTCAATTTTAAATATTTAACATACTGTTAAATCCAAGATCACTAAAATAGTTTAAATTAGTGGATCACCCATATTAGTATTTATTATTTTTCAACCTCAATATATTATACTATCTCCCTCACAGAAACAGTTCAAGACATGGTCCTTGCACTGGAGAGTTTACCATCTAAAATCAATAGGACTCAAGTGAAGTTATTAATTACTTATGAAGTCACAGAAGCCAGGAAATGAGTAATTTACGTTTATTTTATAATGACCATAAGTGTTGCTTCATCAGCGATGCAGAAAGTCCAGGTCACCATGCCAAGTGCATACGATCTGAGATTTCCAGTAGAATGCTGTATGAATAGTGTTAAATTTGTACTACATCGTTCATTCTGAAAGATCCCAAAGTACGTAAGGAAATCTGTCTATTTACAGGCACAGTAACCACTTCGTCACTGAAATGCATATGCTCCTGCGGTGGATCAAGGAACAAACTAGCAGTTTAACACTGCAAATGTACAGAAATGTAATAACAGTAAGATAATAGTAACAGAACATAATAGTAACAATTGTCACTATTACAGAGTGCAGAGAGTGTACAGGTGACCCTGAATTCTGATCACTCAGATGTTAATTAGTTTGCCTTGAGAATGTTGATGGGGGTAAGTAGACAATCAGGATAGCTGGCTGAGATGAGGAGCCAATTAGCCCATCAACCCAAGGTAGATAAAGAGGCAGGAAGGAAATGCCAAAGGTGAGAGAGGGGACTAGGGCTAGCTGAGCCCAGTAACATGGAGGCCTCAAGGGTGGGAGATCTCTGTTCCGCTCAGGCCGTGGGAAGATGGCTAAAAAGCTCTGCTGGTGCTGTAAATAGACTATTGCATGGGGATTGCTGTGGAAATGGTGAAGGACACTTACATTAAAAGGGTAGGGTGAAGACATCACCACTGGAGTGCATGCAATTTCTGCAGGGAAGAAGGCGGGAGAGGAAACACACCCCATGACCGTCTTAGTTTTATATATAAATATAAACTGCAATAAATATAAACAGCAATTTGGGTAGCTACATTCTCTCTCTCTCTCTCTCTCTCTCATATATTTATTTAGTTTATTTATTTATATACTACATTCTCCATATATATATATATATATACCCTTTTATATATAAAAGGAGAATGTAGTATATAAATAAATAAAGGAGAATGTATATAAATAAAAGGAGAAAATGTAGTTACCCAAATTGCAGCGTGGATGGAACACTGGGCTAAGATTCTTGCTCTTGCAAAAAATCTTGAACACATGCAAGTGACATGGATGGACCTTGATTTTGCATCTCATTCAAAAATTAATGTCCCCAACTGTGTCCAGGTAACACCCTTCTGGGACACTCGGTCTAGCTCAATACTAAGTGAATGGGATTGAGCAGTAGGGTCTCCCAATTGCATTAGTTACAGAGGCAGCAATGGGAGCTCTTATCTATACTGTGGAATGATCCACACCAGTAGGAAGTCTAAGTCAGCCCTGCTGGTTTTACCCCTTGCTCTGGTCCTTTATGTCCTCCTGGATTGCATCCATAGTCCATTTGTGCTGTGGCATATACAGTACTCAGATTTTGGCCAAAGGGGAAAGTGGCTCAGCTTTCTTGGAACCCACAACGTTCAAGAACCTTTCTCCCCAAATCATTCACTAGGATGAAAAAATTCAATGCAAACACAATAACTTAAGTGATAACACCTGCAGCTATTCAGGATTTTGTGTGGCCTGGGTACAGGAATCTTAAAATTAGTGCAGAAGCCTGATAATTTGTGTAGGTGCTTGTGTAACTCACTGTCAATTCCTTATAGGACAAAGCCTTATAACTACAGTGGGCTGTGTCTTAACATTCCTTTGAAAACACTGCAGAGAGTAGGTCTTGTGTAGCTCTTAAAGTATAGCTTGGCTAAAAAGAAATATAAATGCTTATAAAAGTGGCGATAAAGACCTTTTTTCATGGGTAGTACAGGGTTGATTCACCTTTGGGTATAATTTGCAACCCCTCTGCCCTTGAAGACAGCTCAGCAATGGATGGCCTCACACTCACTAGAGGGCAGATTTAAGAGTCAGTCGGCCTCCATAGGAATACCACTGGTGAAGGCTGAATCAGTGCATCTGCCAGGTAGGTGACCTTCCTCCCCCTCCCCCACATCATGGATAGCAATGGCCAACTTCAGACTCCCTTTCAGAGTAGGGGTTGCTGGTGGCTTGTGCCATTCTCCCCTTCAAACTCTCCCCCAATTAGAAGCTGATGCATGCGTCCCTCAGGATCCCGCTGGTAGAACCCAATGGATTAATTGGATCCTGTGTGTGTAACTGGAGACATTGTCAAAAATCTGAATAGCAAGGTTTGTTTTCCCTCTTTGCCCTAGCCAGACCTATATATATATAGGGGTCAGTTAAAATATTACTCAAGGCTCAAATCATTTGATGATCCATAATGAAAGTTAACATGGTGAAACATGGTCCATAAACCCAGGCCTTAAAGAACTTTAGTTTTGAAACATTTTCTAAATCATAGATCATCACAGAACTGAAACTGAAAAAGGACAGAATTGAGACATTACGCATTGCAAATAGAAGACCAAATCCTGTAACAGCCCAGAGCAAGGAAGTGGTGCCAGTGTACAAAGCAAGATCCATTCCCTAGCAGGAGGCACCCCATCATTACTTATTTTATTACTATAAAAACATGTACATAGAAGCAAAGGTTTATAGATTCATAGATATTTAGGTCAGAAGGGACCATTATGATCATCTAGTCTGACCTCCTGCACAACGCAGGCCACAGACTTTCACCCACCACTCCTACAGAAAAAACCTCACACCTATATCTGTGCTATTGAAGTCCTCAAATCGTAGTTTAAAGACTTCAAGGAGCAGAGAATCCTCCAGCAAGTGACCCGTGCCCCATGCTACAGAGGTGTTTCACAAACAGATAATTCATATTCCTTCCCTAGAAAAGTTTATAATTTCATCCTGTTTATACCCAGCTGGATCAGGTTATCTCCAGTGATTCTGGAGATATAATGACAAGATTTTGTTAATACTGGCTGCTACAAACTGGAGATTGTGGACCAGGATTGAGTGCAGAGAGGTCCCGCTCTTGTGTACCATCACCTATATGCACCATACCCCTCCTCCTCCTTATGCATCAAGGCACACACTTGATGGGACAGGTTAGAGGAATACATAAAGCATGGGAATGCAGGATGAGAAGTCCATACCTGCAGGTCCATACTCTGCTCTCTCATGCACATGTACAGGATGATGCAGGATTAGCCTAGAACTGGACAAACATGTCAAAATGCTGTGGCAAAGTGGTTTAAAGCTAATGTGCTTATAGCCCTCCAGTGTTGCTGCTAGTGCAGGGAAGGCTGATGAGAAAAGAAAAATCGTAATGGAATTGTGAGATTTTGTTACATCAGTAACTTGGTTACTAACTTTGACTTATGTCAGCATAAATCTTTTGCTTCAGATTTAGGAATATGTATGACCTAGAATAGAGGTAAGGCACTGAACACAACAACATCCTGAGAAAGAACGGAATAAACATTTGTCTCATAAAAAGACCATTTAAAGAAGATTTTGTAAAGTAACTGCCCTTTAAAATGAGAATGAACACTTCTCTTAGGGGAACCATTTGAAACTATACAGAATCCCATAATTCAACAGGTATTTTTTAGGCAAGGGCAGGTCTTCTGTTCTCCAGAGACTAAAATTGTGATGAAGCATGAACAGTGCTTTAATGTAAACAGTGTAGATTTTCAGAATTGCTCATGTGAAATTCCAAATGCAGAAATATTTACTCATATTTTCTGTGCACAATTACCATGACTGTGTACACAATTCTGGTAACTGTACCTGAAATGATCAATCGTTATTTATACTCTGATAGTCTTGAAAGGCCCCCAGCCAGGATTGGGGTCCCGTGATGCTAGGCACTATGAACACATAGACTAGATGGCAGTCCAGGCTTCAGAGAGCTTATCATCTTAAAGACAAGACAATCAGAAATCAACAGGAGCAATTTTCCAGGAGTACAGCTGTTGTAAATTACAGTCCAATTTCTTTCCAGTTTTCCCTTAGATTCCTCAAGATTTTCCCAGTTAGGCATCCAACTACTCATTTACAGGTGCATTTATTGTCACTGTACATGCAGTCATGGTGACAGTATTTGAAAAATTCTGAAAATCTGGACCAGTAAACTTAGGTAGTGAAGCAGAAAGTGGTCATTTCCATTACACTAGAGGACAGAGTTGATTTAAAACGGATGCAAGACCCAGCAACTGAACAAAACACTAAAGTATTCAAGCAGCTTTCATAATTTTGTTAGGCTTGCTATTATTCTCTTTATTATTCTATGGAAATAAATAATTAATAAAATGATAATGGAAACAATGTGGGAGGAACCATGTGATGACTCAAAGCTCCAAAGTCACGGACAGAAATTGACTATTAAAGAAAAAGTGGTATTCTACATAATTTTCTCCATTACAAAGTACCATGTTAAAACAAGATGATAGATAAGCAACACCTGAGATGCAAAAGCAGTCCAGTATATGGAATGGAGAGGCCAGATAAAGTCAATGGGCAGGAGGATATAGCTGACACTAAAACATCTCATGGATGAACTTCTAAATATTTGCAACTAATGTCTACATTACCCACTAAGCCCAGGTTCTGACTCAGATTTGAGCCCAAGCTTCCCTTCTGTCCACACACAAATCAGTCTGATGTCAGCAAGCATTCCAAGACCTGGATCCTAGGACCCTGCTGTGTCTGTGTGTGGGGGTGGATCAGTAACTGAATCCAGCTCTTACTTGGGTCCAAGCCCTGCCATTTTGTAGTGTGACTACAGCTGAAGATGCAGATACGCATGTCAGAAGGTCTGCGTAGTGCAGTATAGATGTGTTAGCATGGCTTTCAGACCGGGTGATTGTAAGACCAGGTTTACAATGCTATGTGGATACTCAAATGCAGACTTGGAAACACCATGTCCACAAACCTGGTCCCACAGAGCTGGGTTACAGCACAGCATTGACATACTGTAACTAGCTAACTTGGGTGATGAGGCATATCAAAAGAAAAAGAAATCCCAGACAAAATCAGAAGAGAAAGGATGACATTTAAAGGGGACTCAAGAGTTCCCCAGGAAACCCCAGATATTTAGGGCATCCCAATGGATAGTCACTTCTGCACTGGCTCCATAGGCAGCCTCGTGGAAGCTGGACACTACCCCTACTCATAGCCAGTATCATGTCTAGAGGAGCTTTCAGTGTCTAGGGAAAAATAACTGTGTTGTGTTCTTGCTCAATGACTACAATACAAATGAAAGGGTAAATACCGTAAATTAAGAGCTATGACAGTTGCTAAAGCTATAAGAGATCAGATGAAAGGAGTAATAGCAAATGTAAGTCAGTAAGAAAAACCAAAATACATCCTGTGAATGTAAACAGATACATTCGATCAATCATTTATGGTGCCGCTTGGTCTTACTGAGGTTGTGGTTCTGGCAAGGTCAACAATTAGATCCAAGGGCCTTGATCACGAATGTTAGGTGTCCCTTTTCAGTGCAGTACATCCAATGTGTATTATGCAACACAATATTCTGGATTTAGAAACTATCCTAAACTATTGTTGTTGATCTCTATAGGAGGTAGTCCAAACCCCTTAATCTTAGATTTGATTCTTCATTGGGTGCAGTGGTTAGTGAAATGAATCCAATTTTTGTGTATGCAACACCTCACTTTAGAGTTTTTTTATATTTACTCTAGCTATACTGTGATCCTATCCTTAACAATAAGCATCTGTGCCTCTTAAAAATGCTGCCCTGATGAAGTTATTCTCCCTTACAAAAAGACACTATGTATTCCTTTACTCAAGCAAAACTCTCACTGGTTGGTTTCAAAGAGTTGTGCCTGAGGAAGAGAATGCAGAACCAGTCCTTATATTAATATGGCTGATACAACACTAGAGAGATCTCTATGCCATAGATAATCTTTGAATAGCTGGTTACCAGGCTAATTACATGTATACAGCTACAAAACAACATAGGGCCAGACAGAAGACCAGAACATTTCAGGTCTAAGATGATTTTATAACAACTTTGCCATTTGCATTCTATGTAGTGATACATCTTTTTTAAAATGGAAAAAAAATCTTAATTATTTGGTTAGACGGCTCTTTGTGCTAATTTGGACAAGCCATTGAAAACAAATGTTTGAGAGCACCATTACATTGGATGTGATGCTCTAGTTATATAATCTGCAGAGAATCTACTAGTAAATCTCCCCCAGAACATAGATTATCAGGGTTGGAAGGGACCTCAGGAGATCATCTAGTCCAACCCCCTGCTCAAAGCAGGACCAAACCCCAATTTTTGCCCCAGATCCCTAAATGGCCCCCTCAGGGATTGAACTCACAACCCTGGGTTTAGCAGGCCAATGCCCAAACCACTGAGCTATCCCTCCCCCTATAATTATTTAGAAACAAAATAAAACTTAGTAGAAAAGGTTTCTCAGTTCAGTTTCAAATTTTAAAACCAGTCCAAGTTTTGGGGCCGGGGGGGAGGGGGGGAGCCTATGAAATTTCATGTTTTCACCCAAAAGTAGGATCATTTTGAATAAAAGTAGGCTCATTTGCTAAAAATAAACTCTGGTTTTCAGCAAAACCTGCAGTTGTGTTTTAGTGTTGAATTTTAAAGTAAAATCTCTTTTTTGGTGAAAATCAATCCATAAAAAGAAGCAAAATTTTAAACATTATATGGTTTTGACATGAAAATGGTATTTCAGGGGCATTTTGTAGAAGTACATTCGTGGCCATGAAATAGCCAGGAATAAAATGACTAAACTTGTCATGTGAAATTTCATGAGAGACTGTCCATCACTTTTGCACAGATCTACTAATTATGTTTCCCATTAATCAAGTTAAAGAGTTAACAGCCACAAATTTCTGGTTGACTAAACAAGGAAAAGCATCCATTTATTGTCGCAAGGACCATGGACAGTTCCATTGCTACAGAAGAAAATGGAGATTGGAGACGTCCGACTATAGAGCATGAAAGAGTAATCCCGAAGGCTATGGGCACAACAACTTTCAGCTAGAATAACTGGGAATCCCCATAAACCCCCACTCAAACATTCATGTGTCATTTGTTACAGATTTACTTTCAAGCTTTCCTATTTGCTAATTAACCATAAAAACCTTACTATTTCTGCCTGGCTTTTTTCTTTTTATTGTCCTCTCCATTTTTTATCTCCTTCTGTTGTCTTGGCGTCTTTTTCAGTATCTGTTCTTTCCTTCTTTCTCCTTCCACCCTCCTTCTATTCTTGGGTGGTGTTCTCTCCCTGCTTTCCCTGCACATGTAGGTCTGTATTTTGCCTTCTTCTCCCTGACATTCTCTCCCTTTCCTTTATCCTCCACTTCTTCTAACACAATGTATACATTTAAATATAGTCAGCCTTCCTCTACTCACACTCGCTAATACATTCAGCCACACCATCAATATAATTACCCCTCTTCTCTACCCCCCCCAAAATGTTTATCCTCCCCCACTCAACCACTCAGCACATTCACCCCCCACACCCCACTCTCACACAGTCCATAAATAAAAACAATAATGTTATAAACAAAAAGATTATTGATACTATTATAAAGTCAGCACCGGGGTAGCCTGTCTCTGTGGCAGCACTGGTGGTGTTGCTTTGGATGAGAGTGCCGCAGATCCTGGGATGACAGTCACATAAGAAAAGCTGGGAGGATGTGGAATGAGAATGCCCAAGTCTTGCAGCTGAGGTGAAGGAGCTGTAGTAAAAGGCTGGGGACACACAGTCCTTCTCAAGTCCTCGGAGGGGCTTGATTGTACCTTGTAGGCACAGCACTAGGTTAGGGAGAGTGCAGAGCTCAGCCACCTCAGAGGGAATATGAGGATGTATTTTGCTTCAGGGAGGTCCTAGTGGGCAGGACCTAACACACCCTGCTGCTGCTCTGGACTGGGCTCACATCCTTTCTTATGGCCAGCCAGTTCTTCAGGGAGAGGGTGGACACATAAAGCTGGGTGGACTAGAGACAGAACAGCCCCTCTACTCCAGTTTCCAAGGACTGCAATAATGCCTGGCCCTATGCTGTGCCATACAAAGGTAGGAAGTGGAAAGAGGAAGGGGGAGGCTCTTTGCTTTTTGTCTCCTCTCAACCCTGGTAAAGGCCAGCAACTATGGTTATTCCACATTAAGTGAGTTTGGAAACACAGTATGGCTGCAAGTGGTTCCCATTCAGCAAAGCATTTAAGCATATGCCTAAAGTTACATACATGCTTTGCTGAAACAGGGCCAGAGGGTCATACAGTACTGAGAAATGTGATATACAGCATAATTCGTACAACATGTATTTAACAAATGAGTTAACTGTGGGCCTGATTCTACTGTCTTTACACACAGGCAAAACTCCAACGGATGTTGATGGACATTTTGCCTGTGCTAAAGATGCCAGAAATGGATCCTGTATCTCGGGTCATATTGGAAAGGTCTTTGAAGTTGCACAGATTGAACGCATGTGTTAGTAACTACCCTTGCTTTCTTGCAAAGACACTCTAGTCTTTTCTTTTGGAAATAAAATCTGTAATAAATTAGCTATTTTGTACATGGCATGATTTTATAGTGACTTTGTTTGTTTCTGATTATGGAAAATATTCACATTGTAATAAAGTTCTAAAAGTTCTAAAGTTTTCCCAGGAATAAAGTGCAAGTTTTGATAGGCCGGATGAATATATTACCTCAATATTGGGTTTTTATAAATGTTATTTCATGGAGACATCTCATAAAGATGTAGTAGTTATTCTAAAAGTACGTTAAAATACATTTTAACAGAGCAAGTAAATATTTAATAGTACAATTAAGTCTTTATGCATCATCATTTATTTTTCATGATAAAAGTTCACAAGAATTTTCATCCTGGCTTTCTTAATTAGCCAATGGGCTTGCTGCCATAATCATACATTTTCATAAACATTTCATGATTTATTTTAGTTCAAACTTTTTATCCAAAATTCAAAAGAGAAACCTTTACAAAGCATAATATACTGATAACTTAATAGAGGGTCAGATTGTGGTTGGCCCTGGTGGGTATGCAAGCCTGCAATATGTTCTTCCCTCTATTTCTTGCCCTGGCACAACAGTGAGAGGACAGCACCCGTGTAGTACTGTCCTAGTCTGCCAAATAGGTTGGGGAGGTGGGCTCAGGGAAGGGCTTTGTCTCCACCACATCAACTAGCAGTGTTGAGTCTGTGTCAGAAAGAACACATGCTATACATGGTGATAAGTCTCTGTGACAGGGTGCTAGCCGCAGCACCCTGATCACTGACATTGCTGCAGCCTGAAGAAGACTGCAGGCCCAGCTGAGGGCAATTACACACTTTCTGGTGGAGTTCACACTGATAACAATGGAAGATTTGTATGAACAGCAGAGTGGCCACTGATTTTAGGTCCTAATTGTGCACAGGTGTTGAGCTCTTTCAAATCATGTTGTCTTCACCTCGCATTGAGCGATGCATAGCCCTTCTGCAAATCAGGACCAAGCTGGGTCACCCAAAAACTAAGAAATCCAAAATAAGTGGACAGGTTAAAAAGTTTTGTCCTAAACTTTTAGTTAGCGAGTTGCAGCATCGCTCAGGGAGATACAGGTAAAGGAGGAGGACATAATAGAGGGCTCTTTTTGGACCACTGTCCTTCATTTATTGGGCCATTTGTACATATGGTTACTCAGTTGGTGCACACAAATGCACACTTAAAGCATTTGAAAATTCTTCCAGCTTTGCCACCAGTGGTGGCAAACACCTTATTCTGGAGCTGTTGACAACTTGAGTTTACAAGTGATACTAAGCTTTGATAGTAGAGCTCAGAAGCCCAATTGGTGTGCACTTAATCAACGACACATGTACAGCATGGGGAGCACATCTACGTTTAAGCACTTGTAGATCTAATGAAGGTATTTTACTTCACATGTCTGTGTGCAATTCTGAAAATAATCACAACTTTGTTAAATCAAATACATTTTTTTCCAAACCAAAGAAAGAGGCTAGTCTGAAGCAAGAATTATATCTCTGTCATGCTGTCAAATTTAGCCATCCTCGCTGCAGTCAGGCTCATTGAAAAGGTGGTTAGAATATTTTTTTTTTTAACAATGGGCCAAGGGTATTTTTTCCCTATTCTCCCATTATTCAAAAATTTTGCTCAAACATTATGTGACAATGGGATTTTAAGACCAGACCAAATATGGATCACTTCAGCCCCAAAGAATGATCTTTAATTATTTTTAGAAACATCATAAGATGTTTACAGTGGAAACTCCTTTGCAGCCTTTCCTATAGCAGTCACTATTAGTGATCATCATAAAGAGATATTTAAATTAAAATTTTTACCATTAAACAATTTTTTATGGGTCTCATCCATCACACATTGAAATCAATGGGATCTTTTCGATCTGTTTCAATGGGCATCAGATCAGATTCTACATATGGAAAATGGTTTAATCCTCATGCTTTTTTGGAAGACCAGTTAAAATACTACTTTGCTTTAAGCCCCATAATTGCACGTATTTGACTTTAATTTTAACTTTAAATTCTCTAACTTTTCGTTATAGTATTATTTTTAAATTAAGTGTCTATGTTAATGGGGAGAAAGTAGGAGAAAAGAAAAAATATAACCATGCCTGAAAAATATCAAGGGAAGACTAATCCATGTTCTCAAATAATTACATTAATTCAGGTGCTGGGACTTAAAGAAAAAAACAGCAAATATCACAGGACTTGCGATAAAATCACAGGAGTTGGCAACATTCCAGTGCAGCTGTATATATGCTGGGCATTAGTCCTGCTTTCGGAGACAGTAGTAGCATTTGTTGGTAGCACTTGTGGGTACTGTACTTTATAAGTAACATGACTTGGGAGTGAAAATGTACTCTTTCATGGCCTGGGCGTTTCAGGGTTCCTGTTTAGATTATCTGTCTCTGTTTTGCCTGTGAAATTGTTGAGACTTATAAATAAAGAGCATCTTATTTATTTTGCCTCAAAACCAGCATACTGGATTGTTTGTAGATACTCCATATGCAGTTTTTTGAGAGATTATCAAGAACTAAGAGTTCACTTCATAAACAAAGCAAGCAGATTTTGCCCAAATATTCACTGTCTGCCAGTTCAGGAAAATTCTCTTTCAATGAGCTTAAAAACCCTAGCAGCCATGGATAACCTAGAATTATATTTTGCAGATGGTAGTGGGAAATATTCACATGTAGCACTGAATAAAACAAGAAGCATGTGGCATACAGTACAAGTTACTTAAATTACAGAGGTACACATCACTGTTACGAAAAGGATGCTGTATCTCATGTCACTTGCTAACTATCCTCCCATCAAACAATATTAGAAAACGTGGAGCTTCTCGAGCAGCAGGAGGAAAGTGAGGAAATGGCAAATGTCTGAGAAATCTGGACCCCAAAAGTTGGGTCTAGATGAGAGACAGTAAACATAAATGTCACCATTTTAGTACAGCAACAAATGGCTCTGACAAGTGCTCGTTCATCCTGGGGGTATGAAACCATGAAAAGTTGGTAGCATTCAAGAAAGTGATAGTGATACAACTTCTCAGTTTAGGAAATAAACACAGTTATCGTCTGATTCAGTCAGTTGGTACCTACAACTATGTTTCCATAAAAGAGCAATGCAAACATTACATTAGGTCTTTTTGGATGTTGTATCTAGAAACGTACCCTTAGTATGTTTTTATACAGTTGGGTAAAACTCAGCTGTTTGTGTCCACATGGCTTCAATCTTCCTTCCTGGAGGAGAGCAAGGGACAAGGATGGTCAGTCACAATTCTCTGGTCTGTGGGCTGGCAGGCACCAAAAAGAATTAACCAGAGGCTTTACAACACCAAGAAACTGTGCTGACTCTCTGTGTCATGTCTGGGTCACCTACCAATTTTGGAACCATAAGTGCCTCTGTGTGCTTCTTGCTCCTGCTTGCACTGTGGAAGAGTTGCAGGGCTGTAACCCCCTTTCCACCCTTCCCTCCTTGGAAGGCTAGTCCATTAGAGCTGATAACATTAAGGCTTTCATTTTTCATCAGGACTTGTGAACCTAACTCCCTTAGGCTCCTTTGAAAATGCCACTCTAAATTTGTGTGTATAAAATGAATTTAAAGTAATATTACATGTGATTTAATTCAGAAAAACAAGTAGACTGAGGGTGCCACATCACCATTAAATATCTTATTTTCATTTCTTCATTAAAAACAATACAAAATTAAACTGCATTAACAGTGAGACACAAACCAAATGCATTCTGAGAACACACCCCAATTCTATCTCAATTGCACTCTGCAGCACATATGGCTCTTTACCCAAATATCCCACAACCCTGGACGACGTTATATCTTTACAAAGAGATTATACTATAATCGCAAAATATACTTGTAGGCCATCTTGGCAAAACAAACATACCCCTCCTAGTAGTACGTAACATTGCCCAGTGTTGGGGGACTATGTGATAAAAGAATATATGCTGCATATTTTCTTGCTGACCACATCACAAAGTTTACCAAGTACATCTGGCTTCTGTCAAATCTTGGAAAACAGAAGCCTAGATTTTCTGAGACTGAACTAAGGAACACGAAAATCAACTTTGTTGATTTTAGTTACGAGAAAAAACCAGGTTGATTTCCATTTTTGCAGCACGGAACCACCTCATAATAATCTCAATACATTGTTTAATTTCTGTAGCTGTCTCAAGAATAATGGAAATACTCAGACTGGAAATAAGGAGTAAATTTTTAACAGTGAGAGTAATTAACCATTGGTACAATTTATTAACGGTCGTGGTGGGTTCACCATCACTGGCAATTTTTTAAATCAAGACTGGATGTTTTTCTAAAGATGTACTCTTGGAATTATTTTGGGGAAATTTTGTGGCTTGTGTTATACAGGAGGTCAGACTAGATGATCACAATGGTCCATTGAAATCTATAAATCTATGAATACAAAGAGAAATAAGAGCTCTCTCAGTAAGATCAGGCCTGCCTTCATCTGCATGAAGGCAACTATGGATATCATCTTTGTTTCCTCCTCTTTCCTGGAAGTTCTCTATTTCTGAAAGGGCAGTGGGGAAAAGACGTACAGCGCATGCTGGAATGAACAGGAGATTGGCTAGCAACCCTGATTACATCAGTCCCACTGAAACTGTTCAAATTGGAAACCAACCAGCTCTTTGTGGGGAGATTTAAGGGAAAGCATGCAAGTAGTTATAAGCTGAAGAGGAAAATCAGTGGGTAGTTTTTCAGTGAGTGGCTCTCCAGAGCTCTGCCCTTCATTGACACCTATAATTATCTGGGTGTATTTTGCTATTGGAATGTCAGGTGTCACTGGTGGAACCTGAAACCATGAATAGACTGAAGAGCTCTTCATGCAGTTTGATTCCTTCTACCTGATCTACTCTGCTGTGTTATTATTTCATGACTTCTTTTCTACTCCAGTACTTAGACAAATTCATGGAGCAAGTTAAACCCTACATAGCTCAGTAAAATATTAATGCTTGATTTGAAGTGGTATGAGAGGCATTTGAGTGTATTAACATTTTCAGAGAAAGGTTATGTAATATACCTTAGCCTATCTGAAACAGCAGTGTGTAGGAATACACGGTGCTAGTGTAATGGATGACAGAAACTACAAGGAAACCTTATATGATTGTCCTATTTGAGGGGAACAGTATTGAAGATCATAACTCAAAATGAAGATGAAAATCATCATATATAATGTAACTCTCTCACAGTTAAGCCATTCCCAACTCTCTCCCCCCTGCCCCTGGACAGTCACATAGGGCAAAGTCATATGAGTTCTTCCATGTGTGATTTTTTGCTGGGCTGGGGTTTTTCTGACTCTCCTCTGTTGTCTAGAGGTTGAGTCCAAACTGTCCAACTGCATTTTCCTGCTCTCTGAGAGTCTACCAGCCAGTCCTCTTCCAACCAGCATCTCCCTCTCTGTGAGGGAAGAAACAAGTTATATGTTATCCTTCTTGAACCTATCCTGGTTGGCTGTGAGAGTAGGGAGCTCTGCTCTGTCCTACACTACTATGGCTCCTGGTCCTGAACCCAAAACAGACCAGTAGCCTGTTTTTTTCCCCAGACACCAAATATCACCTCAGGACCACTTCCCCACAGCCTCTGGCTCCGTCACCCACAAAACTCTTGGAACTGGTAGCCTGACACCTGAGACTTTCCCCACTGGTTATGAAGGGTAATATACTTCATTACAATCCACATGACCCAAAATTTTGGGTTTCACACAAAGGTAGCAGTGACCATTCTTTAGGGCTGAGATGGTGACTCAAGTGTCCACTTCCATTCTGTTTTTAGCCTCTTTTCTGGACTCTACCAACAAGGGTGACAACTAATACCAGTTGTGATGGAGGTTTTCTGATGTGGACATATGTTTGCAGGAACTGGACTGCCAACATGTTTCACACAGGTCACTGGACAACAATCAACAAGTAATGACTTTGGGTCACTTTAGCTCAGAACTAGATTCAAACCACTGACCAAGAGGTAAAAGGCTCCCCATTGAATTACCAATCTTCTGAGTCATTCAGCCCCTCTTTTAAATTGTCCATTTATGCTGTTATGGATTGAGACGTGACCAACAGCATTCTATCATTTCATGTTTCTGGACTCATTACCTGTGAAGACTAACAGAGCAGTTCATTTGCAAAATAGGTCTAATACATTTTTGATGAAAAATGTATTGGGCATGCACAATAACCTGTTTTTTAAATGAAATAACTCTGTTCTTTTAAATTCTTTTTCCCAGCCAAGGCATAACAGGGGTTAGTGCACAGTATAGACCTAATTGCCTACATAATTTCAATTTATGAAACAAAGGCCTTTAAAAATTATAGGGTTACATAAAAGCATCAGAAACCTCTAAGTTAGCTTTGTTTTTCACTCATACAATAGAGTCAGTGGGTTTAGACATAAAGTGAACTGTAAACATTTTTATGGGGAAAAATATTTCAGAACTTGGTGACAGGGTCCTACCCTTATGCTTGATTATGTATTTCCTGGTGATATTGTAATGTCTGCTTTAGATCCTCTGTCATGTTCCTCTGCAATAGGTATTATTTTCCTTTTTCGCTTGTAGGGCCTGTCCATTGAGCTTTATTCAGTAACTCAAGTCTCTCCCATTCTCTTCATTAACCTCTGTCATCACTGAACGTGTGTTGAGCCAATCCTTTCTCTGATGGCAAAAGGATGAAGAGAGTTCCTTCAGTGCTTCGCTCAGGTCATGAGGCTGAACAGCAGAGAACACTGCGAGTATTTCCCACAGAGATTCTCTGTCAAATCCTTGACCAGCCCATAACAGAAATGTTACTACTACTTAAGCCATAATGATCTTCTGTTTGATTTTACTATCAGTTAAAATAAACAACAGGAGGGGGAAAAGTGGGCAGAAGGAGAGTCAAACATGATGATAGTTACCTTTAGCCTTACTTAGAATATTCTGTCAAAAATACAGATTCACTGTATTTGAATGGGGACAGGTTTAATTTAATGGGACCTTGGTGAGGACCTCCAATAAAATGCATTGGAAAAAAAAGTCACTGTAGATAAATAACCTATTTACTGTTAACCCAGAACATTTCCTCAGCACTAGACACCATGGTACAAAAAGGATCCCAAAGGCCTAGATTTGGCTTCAAGAGCTCTACTTGCACAGTGCTGCTCTCCAGACAATACAGAAATAGATTTATTACGTATATTTGTCCAACATGTTAGGGTGCTCTCCTTTAATTAAAAGCACAGCTAACCCTTGATAGCATCATATTTCTGGGACAAAACAAAATGTTATTATCCACTCTGGGCTCTTATCCTGGCTGTCTGGTAAACATGGTGGATTAAGCGAAGGGAGGGCAATTTTGAAAAATTGTGGTACAAAAGCCAGTGTGCGATCTTAACTTATTGGATCTTATCAGCTTTTCCCATCAGTGTCTCTCTCTCTCTTTCTCTCTCTCTCTCTCTCTCATGCTCTCTCTGTCTTTTTTTTTTTTAATGTACCACACTAAGGTGGCAACGTTCTAAACTCGGCATTTTTCTTAATTTTCTCTCAATGAAAATACACAGATATAAGCACTATTAATTTAAGAGTGCTAACATGCCAAGCTAAAAGGTGCTCAGAGTTCTGCTTGGCATAAGCCTAATAAATAAAATAAAATAAAATAAAATAAAATCTGATTATTACACCACTCATATTGGCACAGAAAGGCTGAATTTTGTTTGGATCTCACATCATATAAAATCAGTCCACCAATCTCTTAGTAGCGTGGGTTATTTCTGAAAGAGACAACTAAGCTTTAATATAAAATTCACTGAACTCTCTCTCTCTCTGTATATATAATACCTTCAACTTAATGCTTGTGTTAGGGGTCACACTCCAGATGTTAAATTCCCATATACATACGTACATACCCACCCCCCCAGCTTTTAAAAGTTTTGGGTTTTTTCAATATAGAATTAAAAATTGTTGTAAAGGTCCAATTTCTTGTGCTCTAGGTTAGGCTGCAGCTTGCTGTGTTGCAAATGTCACCAGCATGTCGTTGTTAGGGCTGCACTGCATGCCGGTTAATCTGTTTACTTATGCAATGGTAGAAATGTGACCTGGCTATTGTGGTGATTAACAGAGTCAAATATCCTCACATTAACTAGTGAGCTGGGCAATCAGGCTGGATTATTGTTACATTCAATTTAAATTACACTGGCATGACAGGTCCTGAGGTATTTAGTAACGGATTTCACAGCACAGATATGCTTCATGTGTAATGAATAAGCTCTGGAGAGCAACAAAAGGAAAAAATAAAATAAAAAGGTATTTTATGATCTTTGTGAAAAATTTATGGAGTGTAGCTGGCATGAAATTCTATAAAATGAACTGGCTCCAACCAGTCCAACAACAAAAGCATGCACTTTTCTTCCTGCTGCTTATGAATTATTATTACTGAGTCCTTCTATGTTTACCCATTAGCATTAAACCCTTCACAAAACTGTGATCCAAAACTGAATTCTTCTTAATTGAAAATGCCCACAGTATACAGGGGGAAAATGAGGGGTGGGGAGGGAGAGGGAAATGGAAGCTGCACCACAATAGGCCAGTTCGCTCTGTGATATCCAGAGGGGGTGGCTTTACTGAACTTGGGTATTATTCAGAATTCACAGTTGGGCGATAGGAAGGAAAAGAGCAGGGTTCTTTCAGATTGTTCTGCACACTGACATACATATAATTTAAATATTTAGCCACCGGTGTGCTGTTGCAGTGTGTTAGCCCACTAGCACCATAGTGCATTAATCCTGCTCTGTGTACGACTTGCTGACTTTGACCTGTTTTATGCTCTGTGACTGAATAACACATAGCACTTTGCTAGGGGAAAAAAAACAAAACACACTATGATCTCAACACACATTGGTTTCAATTAACTTTTAACCATTTGATTGCACTAATGCTGGGCTGCAATTAGCTATTGCAGAGCTGACTGCATTGATTTTGAACAGAATGAGCTGAAGAATAAAACAAAGCATATAAAGATTGACATTTTCACCGAACGATCTTTTCTCTTTCTACTTAAGTTGTGTATCTTGAGTCTTTTCCCCTTCTACCTGTGAATATTTATTTAGGAGATTGTTGGATCTACCCCCACTACTGAAATTCATCCTTAGACAAAGTTCTGTTGGCTTCAAGAAGTAAGGGTTTCAGGATTTGGCCCAATATGATTTTTCATTTACTAGGTGTGAAGTTAAAGGGGGAGGTGCAATAATAATTTTAAAAAATGGCTTTTATTAAAATGTTGAACAATCAGTACATAATGACTGATTGATTTTGACAAAATTTCTGGCTAGTAATAGTTACTGTACTGTTTTCTGCCTGTGAAGAAGGTTGAAGACGCAGCAGGTTCTAATGCAGGAAGTGGAACATTTTCTTCTTTGCAGTGCTATCTGGGTAGGACAATCATTTCAAGCACTGCAAAGACAGAGTATGAGGTCTAATTTAATTGGAAAACTGAGGTACAATAGTTTCAAATCAGGAATTGGTCCATAGAAGGGAAGCATAAAAAGACAGTGGTCCATGTACGGTGTTACCTGCAAAGGAAGCTCCTCAGGGAATCAAGGAAACATGCAATAGTAAAGAAAAAACAGCAAAGATTGACTCACAGTAAGTCCTCATATGAAGCAGCAACCTTCAGCCTCCAAGACCCTGAGTTTAATACTACCCTAGTCAGAATCACTGAAAATCATTGTAATCACATGCTTATTGGCACTTCAAAAAGTGAAGTTCAACTCTGTTCCTTGAGGAAAGTAGGATGCTTCTCCAGTCTAAGTAGTTAGTGTCCAAGATCCTGTTCAGGCATGAAATGAAAAGAGGACTAAGAACAACACAGCTTCGTACTCATGTGTGGCCAAGGTTGAAGATCACAGCTAAACAGGGGCGGTTTGCTTTTCATTAAACTGAGGATTCTGGTACTCTACGATTCTTTTTGCCTTATCTACATTCTTCTCCCTATTAGCACCACATATTGGACACTTCTAGTTCTCACATTGTCAAGGAGGGTGCCTAAAGTTAGAAATCTCTATCCCTATCAAGGTGATCTGATTTTCAGAGTTGCTGACCTCCAGCTGAAATGGGTGAGAAGTATGGGTTCATAGCATCTTTGTAAATCAAGCTCCCTACTTAGGTTCCTAGATATGGATTCATTTTAGGCACCCTCTTTTGAAAATGTTGGCCTACACTATTAAGAGTAAAGGAGTACTTGTGGCACCTTAGAAACTAACAAATTTATTTGAGCATAAGCTTTCGTGAGCTACAGCTCACTTCATCAGATGCGTGCAGTGAAGTGAGCTGTAGCTCACGAAAGCTTCTGCTCAGATAAATTGGTTAGTCTCTAAGGTGCCACAAATACTCCTTTTCTTTTTGCGAATACAGAGTAACACGGCTGCTACTCTGAAAACTATTAAGAGTGATAAAGCAAGATCTACATCTAAGGAGGTGCAGCGGCTCTAATACCCTTAATTCCCTCCAGACGTGTGCTCTGTCATTATGGTCATGTGCATCTACCTGTCTGGTGACATTCAGAAGATGAGCTTTGTATTAGTAAGTGCTTTATCAAACTTGACACCTGTTAACACCTTTTTACACTGAAAGTGTATGGTTTATAAATATTTACCCAGGAGAAGTCAGCAAACTGCAGACCACTGAAATTTTACACTTCATCAGCCTTTGTGCTGTAGTTAATGCTAAATAAACAATTCCCCCCCTTCTCCTTAGAATTTCCTAACTGATGCCTTCTTGTTTTAAGGTTTTCATTTTCAGTCCACCTCCCACTAACCCAAGCTACTATTCTGCAGCACAGAGCCTATGCTGTGAAGAGGGCAGAGCGACACTTTTGCCGCACAAAGCTGAGTCCAGCATTCAGACTCAGTTGTTTCTGTAGACAGTGATAAGAATGGGTCATTTTGCCATTTCACCCTTAGGCAGTTACCGTCACTGGAGATTTTTTAACATCCTCCCTCCCTATAACTGTCACATGAGATGAAGTGGGATGATACAGGACAATATGGCGTGATGTTCTTCTGCCAATCAATAGCCTCAAAAGTCTGCAGAAGTCATCTGACCAGAGAGTCACTGCTGTGTAGGAGGCGCAGATAGAGTGCCAAATAGCAGATGCTTATTGAAGATTCTAATGATTTTAGCTAGAGAATGGATCCCCAGGTCCCTTAATTCTGCAGACTCTTCTTTTAGAAAATAGCAATAAATAAATCTTATTCTTTCCCTCTGTTGAAAGTTATCTTTAGGGCTTTTCTGCCTCCCTTTGACATAAAATGATATGGTTTCACTATGCAAAATAAGAACATTATGTATTATCTCCTCTCCTGTGTTCAGGACCCACTAATTCAATCCAGAATTTCCTATCAGATCAGTAAAGTTAATAACCCCAAGTGACCAAGGCATTAATACTTTTTCCATCTGAACTGGTAATGTATCACACCTTCTGCTTATAAAAAATATAGAGACGTTTGTTTAGCCAGCAGACTTAATCCAAAAAGATCTAAACTATGTATGTAACATTACAATATATAAATATATGTGACCTTTTTTTTAAAATAAGCCCTCTGCAGTAAATAGCAGGGATGTTATAAAAAGGAGGCATGTAAAGAGAATACAACTGTGCACTTATTCAGTATGGCAAAGATTGGTGACGCACTCAGTTGACTCAGCTAGTCTCTGAGATTGCATAAAGACACACAGTTAAGGAAAAAGATGTAAGTAAATTTTCAGTGAAAATATAACCTTTTCCATCTTGCTATAAATTCTGTCCGCAGTATAAATCAGTATCAATTACATGCATTAAAATGGCAGTTCCCCAGTTGGGAACATGATGCCCTCCCCTTTTCACATTTTAAAGGACATGGCTCTATGCAGAGAGAGCAATAATTTCCTGAAGATTCATGATCGAGGTAATTTGACATACCTGGTGCTGCCCAAGTTTAAAAGACTATAAATAAAAAGGAAACAGCGTGTCTGTGCTGCTATGTGGGTGGTGCCGAGGCAGTCGGAAGAGTCAGATGCTGTGGGTATCCCATTCATATGCTCTGAGGCATCACATTTCACTGTGACTCTTGGAGGTTCTAAATGTTGTACAGTATTTGGAAAGAGCCTGAAGTCACTGCAAACATTTGAGAAGGTGATACTAATACCTTTAAAGGGCTTCTTGTCTTAGCAAGGGTGTTCCTTAGCATTTATATAGTAAAACCATTCTTTTTGGCTGTCAGCAGTATGGGCTGACTGTTGACTGGATCTAATCCAAGCCAAGGTGGACCTCAAAGTCAGACTCCAATCTATTCTATGGGGGGGTGGGGGGGGAAAGTTGCACCAGTTTCCTTAATTAAACTGGATGTTTTGCTCATTATACCTTGAACTTCCTCAGAGGAGGGCAACAAACTAGCTTGCAGAGTGAAATGAGTGTAATGCCAGGAAAAGGCAAAGGAAAAAGATATTATTAAGAATGGTGAGTTGTATCCTAGCAAAAAAACAAAACTGCAAAACATACTTTTCATTATGGTAATTCTTGAAAAGTGCATATAATTTGTAGCACTGCCTGAACGTAACTAATTAGGATCTGAGGTTCTCTGATGTCTCCTTTCACCATCATGGTAGGATAGGATGGGAACTTGACAGAACCAAACTTGAGCAGCACAGATGGGGTAGTATCAGTCTCCCCTTCCTCCTAACCCAAGGATACCCGTATGCAGGGGATTTGCAGGGTTTAGGATCCATTGCTAGGAAGGAATAAGTTGGGGTAGAAGAGGATGAGGCTGGCAGACAGCCACATTTTGCTTTTCTCCAGTTCCAGAAATTACTGTCTCTCCTGGGAATAGATCCCAGGGATCTATTATAGGGAAGCCAAAAGGTATTTGGGGGAGCTGAGAGCCAGTGTGCAGGCACAGGGCCTCTGGAAATCCACTGGGATCCATTACTGTTGGGGGCCAAATGCCCTATTTGTTCTGTGTTTAGGGAGGGTGGCAAACTCCTATATCCTGAAGGAACAATGCCATAGAAACATTGCATATGGGGAACCCCATGGAATATCCAGTCCACTATGTGAGTCATTCCCACGTAAGAGATAATCTGGCTGTAATCCACAAAACATAGAACTCTCTTCTGTAGTGTGCTAGTCAGAAAAAGGCTACAGCTGCCCTTAAAATCTAGCTACTGCAGCTTTATTGGAATGTTTACATGAGGGTACACACTAGATAGCTCTGGGGATTGGTATATCAACACTTTCACCTTCCCATCAACAGTTCTGAATCTGGCCTGGGACAGCAGCAACTAAATGTTCTCAAGCTCGAATAGCCTTTGAAAGCAATTTGTGGCACTGTACTTAGTAGTCATGTTCACTTTACAGAAGTCACTACCTTGCACTTTCTCACACCTGAGTTGGCAGCCTCAAGAGAGAGTCCAGGAACTAACTGGGTGTAGAGCTAGAACAGCTATCTCTCTCAACACCTGCAGGTGGCCAGCCCAGTTGAAACATGTTTTAAATCAGCATTCAAGAATGCTTGCCCTGCTGCGACCTGTGCTGTATCTTAGTTGTGGATTGGTAGAGGACAGCAGTGTCCAGGGATGCCAGTCTTACACCTTTCATAAGCATTTTACTAAAAAGCAGCCGATAAATTTTATTTGAGCATTTCTTCAATTTGAAAATAAATATAAAAGAGAAGATTTAAAAAAGATACAAATGGGATTTGGGCACCCAACTGCATCTGTGTCTTTGAAAATCTTCCCTAAAACATACAGTTGATTTTCAAAAGCATGCAATGTTGGCCTAGTTCTTCCACCCCCACTGACTTCAGTAATAGCAGAGCTAAGCCACCAAAGAGATCTTTTGGAAATCCCGCTCAACTACAAAATGCATCTTCCCAAACACAACTCTACTATACCAGCAGATTCAGGATGAAGTGAAATCTCTGTTTTTTCTACACGTTTCTTCTGAGAAACTTAATGAGCATACATGAATGATATTAAATAGCACCTAACAACAACCCAAATATGTCCTTCTCTTGCCCTTGCATGAGTCATTCTCTATGCAGTGCAACTTGTGCATAAATATGAGACTTAAGATAACTGTGTGATAACATATTCCTTACAACTATCTCCTTTTCTGAGGCAGTGTGGCCTTCAGATAGACAGACATCAGCTCCCAGCTGAGCAACAAGTCCACAAAATGAGCAGTATCATTTTCATACAGACTGGCTGTCCTGCTCTAAATGCCAAAATCTTGAAATAGATTCTGAGACGTCTCTGCTCAGTGTATGCCATTCAGTTACTTTTTGTCAGTGTGCTTTTCAGTTTTTACATTTTGTCTTTACTAATTCACTGTATTAAAGGGGTATATTACTGAATTATCTATCAAGGGTCAGATTCTGCCAGCCTTACTCACAATGATTAGTAGTACCTTTATTCTGTGTGTAGTTCTGTTGAAATTTGCCCTGAAGTATTTTGCATGGCTTCCTTTTCGAAAAGAAAAATTTGCTGTTTCACAGTAGCTGGAGCAGTGGGAAACTAGCAGATAGTCCCCTTCGTGGCCATTCTGCTTGAGAACTTGAGATTTTTGCCAATTTTCCCAAGAACTTGTAAAGTTGATCCTCTGTGAAATATTAGCTTAACAGTGAACTCAGTGGGTCTGATTCTGATCTTATGCATGTGTGATTTCATTGACTTATATGGAGTTACTCCTGAGGAGGAGTCGCTCCTATTGTGAGCAGAATCAAATCCAGCTTTTCTTTTTGTGTGGGATAAGAGGCCAGCAAACATTCAGCTTACCCTGAGTGAAACCATGAATCTTTCTCCATCTGGCCAGGGATTGGGTGAGTTTACTATTTTCACAGTGAAGCTGCTTTTAAACTTTTGAATAGTGCCTCTCTGCCTGAAGTAACCCGCCTTTCATTTTTTACGGGAACTAGCACACAAAGTTCTCCCATCAGCAAAATGGGAACTCTTCCTACACAGCCATCACTGTCAGTCTGCATTTCAGTTACATCTCCAGTGCCTTTTGTTTAACAAAGGTCATACAACACTAACTGCTGAAAGATGCATTTAATTCAGATCCATATACAACATAGGGAGTTTTCTGTATTATAGACACAGTTGTGGACTTGGTGTACAGATCTATAGTACAGAACTTTTTGCCCCCAACAAACTGGTCATTTTAAAAATAGAGGTCTGGGTAGAGAAACAATAATTACAATTAATGATGGATAAAGCTCTATTTTGGGGGGTTCACAAAACTAGCCTGAGTCTGTGAACATCCTTTTCCACTAGTTTGATCTCCCAACCCGACATAGTTTAAAAAATGAACTTTTTTGATAAAGGAAGTATTTTTTCTATATTTATTATTATCATCATCATTATTATTATTATTACCATTTTTACTTTTATACATTTCTATAGTGCTCATCTCTCTACTATCACACTGTCATTAGGGACAGAATAACTCCTTACCCCAAAGGCTAGAACATGTCTCTCCCTTCTCCTATCTTTTTCTGTCTATTTATTTTTTATTCTCTGGTCCATTATTCATCCTATTTTTTTTCCATTTTTTTCTCCTGGTCCTTCATCTCTCTGCTTCCTTTCCCCCAATCTCCCCTAAGTGGCACATGAACCCTGTAAAGTGAGAGTTTGATATGAATTTTCTAGTGGCTCAAAATTAGGCAAAATGAGTTTGCACAACCTCAGTTACAATGTTAACTAAATATACTGATTGAACAGTGGCTTTTTCTTTCAATGTAACAACGATCACCTTAGGAAACGTTTCTTTCCTAAACAGAGATATAAACATGTTCCCTGAGGTTGCTTTCCTGGGTTTTTTTTAAGTAATATGCAACATTGCTACAAGCCATTTGTTGTTTAAAAGAACTGATTAGCACAGTTGTTGTCCATCACAGTATGCTACATTCCCAGTGTTAAAACATTAGCCAAGTGCTATCCTATAACCATTAAACTACCTTCAGTTTCAATCAGTTTTCTAACACAGCCTGATTAACAAAGTTCTGTTTACCCATATGGGATAAGGTGACTGACCAGATGTTCTGATTTTAAAAGATCTGTTGGTGTCCCAATGATTTCCGCTGGGACACTGAATTGTCCCAGATTTTCCTGCTGAGAGCTTGAGCAGCACAAAAGTTGCTTGCAAGGTAAAGCTGCTTCAGCCACTAAGGAGTTTGGAAAAAAGGATTAAGGGAGAATCCCCCCTCTGAGAGTTGAAGATTTCTCCAATGTGGCTCAGATTAATACATGAATTATTATAAATGGCTCCACTCATGTCCTTTGCCATAAAGACACTACAGAAAAATCAGACAGGGAGCAGCACAGTGTAAGTTAAGGAAAATATACTGTTTTTCTCTTTGGAAAGCTGCTGCCATACCATATGCAGATCTCTCAGGAATTCCTAATATACTTTGCGCCACAGTAATGTGTGTGTATGCAAGGGGGCGGAGGAGATGGGGGGAGAGAGGAAATCCTCTTTGTCCTGTGAAGTGCATCACACAGACCTCCTGTGTTGTAATGTAAAACCGCCAGGGTGGCTAGAATGACCATATGCTGTGAATGTGAGTACTGTGCCTGTTTAAATGTAAATTCCCCCTTTATCAGAATAAAAGAATATCTGTTTAATATGGAATGAAGGCAGTTTGGCAGGATCTGCACTACTTCAGGTAAGCCAGAATAAACAGTAACATTGATTAAAATGAGCCCCCTATTCTGCACCTGTCATGTTCGCCTCTTTTGCCACAAAGGCCCCACTTTTTTATTTACCTGTAGAGCTGTTATAATATTTTGCTTTCTGATGAGATTTGGAAGCCACCTGCCTTACCTTTGGCATTTCTTTAGCAACAAAGCACTTCATGCACAAGTGCTGGGACTCATTGTTCTGCTCCAAAGCATGGAAAAGAAGATGAATCAAGAAGCACAGGATCCAAACAGAAATTATTATTGATTTAATCACATAATCAGCAGCAAACACTTCAGGCTAAGATAGCAAATCCATAACAGCCTGCCCACATAACCACCCTTACAAATTTACCAGCAAACCACTGCGCACACTTAGCAAACAAGAAGAGCAAGGGTCACCTTCACTTGGCGGCAAAATATTGACATTCCTAAAGCTTAAATATGTTTTGAGTTAAGTGTTATCAATCAGTGATAAGAGTTGAATGTCTGTTAAACATAACTACATTGGCAGAAGGATTATAGAATGCTTTCTTGCCATAATCTAGAAGCATCTTTCAGACAAAACTTTGCTTGAAATCAATTGTGCACAAGGAGCTGCCTGCTGAGACCCATTCAGTGTCATACAAAAGAAGAGAGAGTCTCCCTGTGATCTTTAACCATAACCGGTTATCTAATGAGACCAGGGCTTTAATTTCTTTTCACATCAAACATAGAATCAATGCTCTGGATTCAACAATGTGTGTAAACAGGCCGTGAAGCCATCTCTTCAGATGGCAGCCAATTCAGCCTTCCAAGCCCCCTGGCATAGTTATTTCAGTGAATCCCCCTTTAGTTCCAGGTAACTGCTCCCATCAGGTTGCTCCTGGCTCCTTCCTTGCGGATGGCAGGACTAACTTGCAGTTGTCAGGCACTTCCAACTGGAACATTAAAACTCTGGGAGATAAACTTCTGGAATGCTGGAAAAAGTCAATATTTTTCAGGTTTCTTTTCTAATACCTTTAACGATCCTCTCTTGGCTTTAATAATTCCCTGAGACAAGTAGTGCCATGATGTAAATCCCCTGTCTATTTTACAATTGATAGGCCACACTTCTGTTCTCACACACACTAATATAAAACTGGAGTAACACCGCTCATGTTGACTCTGGAATTTCACTGGTGTAACTGAGATGACTATTGGGTGCTAAGATTACAATAGTGAATGCTAGGAAAGCCCAATAGCATTCCATAGGTGATTAAAATCAGGTTTAAGAGGCCAGTTCATTCAACCTTTGTCCTACTCTGGGATCTTCGGAAAGCATCAAAATAGGACAGTACAATTTAAAATACCACTATGTATTTCAAAGACAAATTATTTGTATTGAGGTTCTACAAATGATACAATAATATCCTGAGAACACATCCTTCAGAGACCTGACCTGAATTGAAGAATAGAATCCTCCTTAGATTTTATACTAAGATCAATGCGTACTGGTACAGGACTTTGGGGAATACAGTGAGAGATATGTAGGTACCCACCCATGCAGTACAGGCATGTTCAATGAAGCTGCCTTATGTGAGTCTTAATGGCTTGATACATGGAATTTCCAGTAGCGTATGACATGAAAAACATATGTGGACCTAATACAATATGATGCAAATTACCCAGTTTGAGTAACACAGAATTTCTTTGGCTAATGAGGAGTTTGTACTGAGAGTTAATGGCCAGAGGCATATGCCAGCAGTATGTCAGGGAGGTTTAGAAAATACAATAATCAGGATGCTATTGTTATCAAAACACAATCTTAGTAGACCACAAACATATGGGGTCTGATTTTCTTTTTTCCTGGACGTTGTGTAATCATTTACACCAGTGCAAAATGGACATGGTACTTCAGACAAGTTGAAATAACTATACAAGTTACAGGGCAAATGAAGAGTTGGCCCCAGGGTGTGAGCACTTTTTCCTTGTGGGATGATTTTCCTGAAGGTTTGGCTGTGTGAGGAAAGAACAAATCACCACAGAAAGAAGGATTCTTGAAGCTTTGTCTTTGTTCTCAGGCCCTAATTAACTAACACAGTAGAGCACTGGACAGACCCATTGTTTTTTTCCTATTAATAAGCTTTAATTTTGTTGCACAATTAAGTATTTCACTTGTGTAAAACACGAAAACTTGACTCAATTTCAAGATTATATCTAGAAAACTTAAAAGTGAGGCCATGTGATTAATGTGATCACTTGATGATTACCTTTTCTGTTCATTCCCTCTGAAGCACCTGGTATTGGCCACTGTTGGAAGACAGGATACTGGACTAGATGGACCTTTGGTCTGACTCAGTATGGCCAGTCTTATGTTCTTATCCATGCACCACACACATTTGCCATTTGCCTCATTTGAGTTATCCTACTCTTAAAGTAAAATATTGAGGTGGAAATGAAAAAAGTTAGGATGAATAGTCTCCTCAAAGCCTTCTTCAGTAGGCAAGAAGCTGGAAAGGAGGGGCTTCCTTACACACACACACAGTCTCTCTCTCTCTCTCAATAAAGGTGCCTCAGAAATGGGGAGAAATTGGTATTGGACACAGTGATTTCTTTCTATTGTCCACAGAGTCTGTGACCCTGATACTTCTCTCACCAGATTTAAACTGGTGTAACTCCATTGACTTCAGTGGATTTACTCCTGTTTTACACTGGTGTAAGTGACATTAGAGTCAGGGTTTGTCACTGGACTGCGTGTAGGTCCTTTGATATTGCCATTGTTCTAGGTGTGACCACCCATACTTCAAGGAAGCTAAGTATAAATATTGGACAGAACTTGTTTAAAGGGACATTTCGCAACAAAGTTTTTATTCACTGCAAAATTATTCATTCATATTTATAGTGCATGATCGTTTGATTGATTAGTATTTGAAAACAGAGTTACTTGGTAAAATGCTTCTTACAAGTTTCTTATTGATTATGGATTGTGGGTCATTAGACTCCAAAAAAGGTATTTCCCTTCAAGTACTGAATGCTATTACTATAGGACACAATCTACACACAAGCCTTGAAACTCTCTCAGATGAGAATTACTGAAACTTTGGATTTTGGCCTCACACTCCAGTCCTTTACTGTAAATTTTTGGTAGGGGGTGAGGGTGAGTGGGACTAGCCAATCGGGCTCCCTCCCTAGTGTCAGCTTCTCTGTCTTCTCCAATGAGAGACCCAAAAGGGATTAGGGGAGGAGTCCAGCATAGGCTGCTCTGAGCAGCTAGTAGAGTAAGTAGTGAAGGAGGGAGTGGCAGCAGCATCAGTGTTCAGCCCCACCTTCTGTCAGGAGGACAACTGAGCAGAGCAGCTGCTACTGCGGAGATCCAAGAAAGGATCTGGGGAGACAGGACACAGAGGTACTGAGGAAGAGGGTCATGGAATGGAGGTTCTGCTTGAGTAATAGAAAGAATGCACCAGATGAGAGAAGAGTCGATATACTGCAAGATGGATGCACGTATTTAGATTACTTAGACTGGAAGCTCACTGGGGCAAGAACCATCTTTTTGTTCTGTTTGTACAATGCTTAGCACAATGGGGTTTTGGTCTACTAGTGACAAATAATAAATAATGACAATAGTAATAATGCACTGTGGCCATAGGGAATGTGAATGGAGTGTGGGGAAGGGAGAATTGATGTGTTGATGTATGTATGTGGTAACTGGTTGATTTGGGGAAACTGATGATTGCAGGGGGAAATTGTGTAGTGGGCCACTCATTTTGAGATATATGTAAATATTTCTCCGACTATTTGTTGAGCCCATATAGACAGGTATCAGCTCCTTGCTTCCAACTCTTGGGGGGAGGGAGGAAGAAAGAGTGCGGAAGTTATGCCACCAAAAGGGCTGATTTACCTTCTGGCATCTTCTTTCCAGCTTGTCCCATAAGAGGGCTTCTTCCTGCATACATGTAATCCTATTCACATTTTATAATCCTATTCACTGTAAAGCTACTCAATCTTTTCCCACTAATAAGCTCCTCTTCTTTCTACAATCATCTTTCTGACTTGCCTCCAACTTCCCAGAAAAAGTATACCTTGAGAGAAGAGCAGAGATGACAGTTTTTAGGCAAATTACTTTTGGACAAACTTTTCAGGAGAGTGAGAGTAAGTGAATGGAAGACAAAAAAAATCAGTATTAGAATGGAAAAGGCATAATAATGTGAACACTGTCATGTGTCTCCACGTAACACATTCATTTCGTCCAAGATTCTAAATCCCTCAGGGAGGGCCCCAGATTCATTCAGTGTTCCTGAGATCTATATTTTTCTTTTGGATCTTAGATTTGCCTGAGAGACATGAAAAAGCAAAACAACCACCCCTTTCTTCCTCTGCCCCCAGACATTGAAAACTGCACCCTTGTGACTATGTGGCTGTGGGCAGTGCAAAGCTCAAGTTATTTCAACTAATTTGGCTTTAATAAATGACTAACATATATACCTTCCCGGGATTTGTCTTTTTTGATGGCTTATTGTGGTGTACTATTATATTTTTATTATTCCATCCACTTCTGGGGTTTTGTTTAGAACCACTCCTGCCTAATTTTTGGAGGGCTCTCTCAACAAAAATAAGACATCACACACATCAAGAGATCCATCCTTTTAAGGGGTTGGCATCATACCAGTAGGGGCACAATTGGTAGCTTTTTGTAGAACTTTAAGACTTCGATTTGGCAAAGAACTTAAATATATGCTTAATTTTAAGTGCACCCATGAAAAATGGAGATGGTATTAAGCATGTGCTTGAAGTTAAACATGCACTTAAGTGCTTTTCTGAATTGGGGTCTAAATGGGTAAATAATGCCACACGGTGGAGATGAACAGTGGGGAACTTTTGATATCATGTGAGTGTGACATAGGAGAAGCTCTGTGGTGCGGATGGCTTGAATGGGGAATTGAAAAACAGAAGTGAAATTATCTGGGTAGATTTAAGGACAGAGCAATGGGTGTAACACCCTCAACCCAAAGCTGCACCCCAGTCAGGAATAATAACCTGGGTTTAAAAATTCTAAAATGTTGCTATGATTTATAGTAGCAAGAGATACTGAACATTTTGTTTCCTATAGCAGATTCCAGGAAGACAATGAAAATAGAGGGAGTGGAATTAATAATGGATATTGATATTGGGTTATAGAAATACCATAATAGTGGTTTCTATACATTAGTTTCATTTCAAATCTTTTTTATTGATTCAATAATTAACAGTAACAACCATAAAGACAATTACAAACAAATATAGATGTAAATCAAACAGATACTGTATAAACGAATGAACTTAATTTAGCGTTCCCCAGAAATCGTTATGCAAGAATATCTAAAATTGCATAGGCATTACTAATAGAATATGAAAGATAATTACCACGAGAATAATGACGCTAAACAAAGAAATTTTAACCTAAATACAAATACAACAAATTTTAAAAAATGAATAAATCAATAAAAACCAAATATTTAAACTTGATTACTTAAAGCTAGGTACCTAAATGCATTCTTAGGCACATAAATAAAAGTAGTCTGATTTTAAGAGATGCTGAGACTCTGTAACACACATTAATTTAAGCAGGGTGGGCTCAAGCCCTAACTGCACCAGAATAGGAGTGTTGTAAGCAAGGAATTGTGAAATACATTTACTATGGGATGATTTATCGAGTTAATAGAACACTGAAAATAGTAAAGTAAAGTATAAGAGCCACTCGCAAAACATCAGGTGCTGTGATTTCTACTTGTTTTTCCTTATGTTCTCTAAATAATTTAATTTTAATGTTTAACTGTAGTCATGTGAAAGGTGCAGCTGAAGAATTCAGTATTAACATTACCTTGTCTCAGTGTAAGAGGCCTATAATGTGTTTTTGTAGTTCCGACTTAATATGTTGACAATCCTTTCCAAGAAAATCATGGTCAGTTTTGTATTGATAACCCAACCTGGACTAGCTTGGCATTCTGTTTCACTTATGCCTCTGATATTTTAGAAAACATATATTCATAATTAGGTGCTATTTGCTAATTTGAAACAGTTCTACCACTTATTTTGTCTTGCTCTGTTTTCTTTTGTCTTATGTTGAAACACAGTATCTAGCAGTCCAGAAGCGCGATCTCCTATTCTGGGTTCTGACACCAACTCCTGTGACGCTGGGCAAGTCAGTGAAGACCCAGTTCAGCAAGGTACTGAGCACCTCCATCTTGGGACAGAGTTTCTACAATTCCTGCTGAAGTCAATAAAAATTGAGGGTGCTCAGTAATTTGAGGTCTTAACCCAGTGTCTGTTTAAGATCCCACCACTATAAAATGGGGGTTAATAATTCCTACCTCACTGAGATATTGTTAGGATTTGATATTATTAAAGTGCTTGGAAGATGAAAAGTATTATGTACATACTTAAGCACCAGTCTTGCAAGATGCTTCACATGGGATTGGGCCCTTAGACTGTAATTACTTTGGGGCAGAGACTGTCTTCCTCTGTGCGTGTGTGTGTGTATTAACAGCACCTAATATATTGTGGGTGCCATTGGAATACAATACATAATAAATATTGGAATGTCCTTCTGCCTGGTATATCCCTCCCCCGCCCCACAAACTTGTAATTCCCTCACCAATAGTCCAAACAATCCCAGAACAAAATACATTAAATCAAACATTATAAAGCACCTCTCAGTCATTCAAAGCCAACAAAAACAAATCAAATTTTGAGTTTTCAGTTCAAACCATTTTGGATAAATGAACCAAAAATACACAAGAATAAAAATTAGGAACAAAACCCAACAGGGAACACTTTAAACATGACTGGTAAAATCCTGGCTCTACTGAAGTTAATGGCAAGGCTCCCATTGACTTAATCAGAGTAAAGATTTCATCCCATAACTTTAAAACTCCTTTTCACAGATAAAAATTCTACCCAGGGCTGAGATATAGAATGTGAAATTTCATGGGAACGGTTTTCTTTTTGGGGAAGCTAACCAGGGGGTATTGAAAATTGGGTTGAAATTAGCTTCAGCCATACCTATGCAATGGGTACCCTGCTCCATAATTAAATTTTGTCTATTTCACACATCTTATGTAAAAAAGGAAACAGCAACAAGATTTTAGGATGCACCCCCCCCCCAAACATTAGTTTGGAGATTTTTATCAATATATAGTATTGAGTATTTAAGGGCTCAGTACATTCTCTAATTTCTTAAAATGTAAAATAGGATAAAGGAAAAATGCAGTTTATTATGGGTTAGTGTGAAAGGGTCGGAATTTGACTTTTGATCTATATCGTGTCCATGGAGTTTAGCAAGGTGTATTTAAATTTATTAAAAGTAATCAGCCACACTTCCTTTTAAATGGCTGACGAGACCTCTGGGACTGAAGGGTACTATCATTATCAATTTTATCAGTAATGTTCCAACAGTCTTTGCACAACAACCTTTGACATTACATAAATAAAGAGAAATGAAGACAATTAGCAGGTTAAAAAATAACTCCAGTAAAGTGAGCATTTTTTTCCTAAACCATTTTATCTTTGCACAGCGTGAAGTAGTTAGCACTGGTGAACTATTTATAGAAAATGATTTGCTTAATGTAGCCTTTTGATTTGTTCATGAATTATCCACAAATTGACTTTATTATTTACAGAATTGTTTGGTGTTCAGAACTGTTCACGGGATACTTTATGCAAACACATTTCAGTCTATGGGTTGTTCATGAACTGTGTGTGTCAAGTATGTCTTCAGTTACTATTTATTGTTGGTCATCTAAGCATGTGATATGTGATTAAGTCAAGCAAGACACAGGATATTGCTTATGATTCCCGATTGGATGACCACAGCTAGATTTCAAAGAGATATCAAATAACTGTCCAAACTTCTGGACTGACTCTGTGAGAACACATCTGCATGAATATCCACAAGATTTTACATCTATATGAGACATTCCTGTGAGCAAAACATTGTTTGTACTAATGTTCATGGAAAATAAATTAAAAGGGTGATGAATATCAATGAAGCAAATCTGTGTGCTTTAGTCCAACAAATGTTTGTACAGTAAATACTTTTTGCAGTATTCACACAGGAATATGGCACTTACTTTGTGTTGGCAAGACAGTAAGAGTTGAGGGAAAGGAGCTTATCTGTTTCTAAAACATTTTAAGACCCTCCCCTAGTTAGGAGCTCAAACCTGCAAGGCACTGAACACCCCCTGTGAGATGGTGAGCACTCATCAACCCCCGTTTACTCTTTTGGGCGTTGTGGATACTCAGTATCTTCCAGGAGGTACTTCATTCACATTTGCCACCATTGCAATTTGTTTTCCCTACAAATGTACGAACAAATTTTTGGTTGTTAGAATGTTTTCAGAATAAAAATGTCTTGTAAATGCTTGGGTGTAAGATGGGTTCACACAAAGAATCCTAGTCTAATGCTTAGCATCTTGCAGTATCAGGCCCTAAAACCATTAGTTTTTGCAAACATTTACAAATACTGATATAATAGCTATATCTTCCATGAAGTGGGGCAGAATATTATTTAACAATCTTAGTCCATGATCCCTTAGTCCCTTTTCTACTGGTGTTTGTTTTCAGCAGTATCTTATTGTCATAACTCAGGCCAACTTGCCATTGTCTTTAATGTTAGGCAGAGGGAGGACTGCAGGATTAGGCTCTTTATTATTTTTCTCTTTCCTAGTTAGGTGTAGTAATGGTTCTGAAATGCATAGTTTTGACCTGGATCCTGAGTCCCTGCTTTCCCTTCATTCACGGATGTTTGGAATCAGAGTTTCTGTTAAAGATAATTATGTAGAAAACCTGAAACAAAAAGACAAGACATAAGAACGGCCATACTGGGTCAGACCAATCATCCATCTAGCCCAGTATCCTGTCTTCTGAGAGTGGCCAGTGCCAGATGTTTCAGAGGGAATGAACAGAACAGAAGCAATTATTGAGTGATCCATCCCACATTATCTAGTCCCAGCATCTGGTAATCAGAGGCTTAGGGACACCCTAAGGTGCATGAAGTTGCATCCCTGATCATCTTGGCTAATACCCATTGATGAGTATCCTTCATGAACTTATCTAATTCTTTTTTTGAGCTGAGCTATACTTTTGGCCTTCACAACATCCCCTGGCAAAGTTAAAATCTGAATCTGAACTTCTCCAGGATTTGTGGTGATTAGGATCCAGGGTTTCAATTTGAGCCAGTATCTGGTTAAATTAAAATTAGTGCATTCTTATCACAGCTACTTAATATGACAAATTTATATTTTTGTTTGAATAAAGCCTGGCATTGTGTCATTTCATACTGGGGGGAAAAAACATGATTCAGGCCGATTATGCATCTCTTTGTTAGGACACAGACACAAGGAGAAAACATTACTAGACACTGTCAGACTGGGTATAAAGGTAATACCTGTAGTATTTTTGCATTAACAGAGCAGGTTCTTCTTCAAATATTGAATGAGTTCAATTTCATTTGTAAAAATGTGGCTCTTCCTGAAATTGTCAGTGATATGATAAAGCTAATTAAGACATGCATGGTGTTAACAGTTTCATTAGAGGAGATAATATTGCACAAGAAAAATAAGAAATCATTATGATGAATGCCTCAACATTACATTACATGTTAATGAAGTGTAAATGATCTAATTATTTTTGAAAGAATACAGATTCGATTAAACTGTCGGAATTAAATTGGAAAGGACAGCCTATTGTACTTTTTATGTACAGACAAGTTAGCGTTAATTAGGCACAATCTACAGGAACAAATGAGGCACAACCCTCAGTGAACAATCATGTATCCATTGCTCAAGGCAGGTTTCATAAAGAAATATATTAGGGGAAAAATTGTAAGTCAATTAAATACAGTGCTTTAGCAGTGGGAGGGAAAATGAGCAAAATCTGTGTTCCCTCCCCCTACACTCTGAGTGTTTATAATTCAAGCACTCTGCTAGTTCTGCTCCACCACTAATTTAATAAATACTAATTTTGCTTATGAGAAATTCTGATTCTGTCACCATTTACTCCCCATAAATGACTTTCTGGATCCCGGACAACTTTTTGGCTGGATGTTAATTTTTATCTTGGACCCTGCTCCCTGATCTGACCTAACGTCAGACAATGAGAAAAATGTTAATAATGGTCACTAAGGCCTGGAAGAGGACATGATTGAGCCTCAAGTTGGCATAATTTGGCCATCTCTGAGGGTGGGTTAGGAATCACTTGAGGTAAACAATCAGAATGTCTGGCGCTTCACCTTTAGGGGATGTGGTTATTAGGCACAGGCAAACAGTTCAGCTAACTGGTGAACTTTCACCCAGAGCCCAAACCAAACTATCTTCAGTTTCAGAAAAGTCTAAGCTTTGCATTTTTTCCCCATTTCAGCAGCCCCATACAGTCCCTTGTACTCTCTGCAAGCAGAAGTACTAAAATACCCTGAGAAAAGCTTAAACAGACCTAAGAGATTGGATAGTCTAGATAGTCTAAATAAATATTTTGGGGAGTACTAGAAATGTGAGGTGCTTATTCTAACTACATTACCGAACCTCAAGGTACATGCAAGAAGTCTTGCAACATTTACAAGCAGAGGCACAGAAATCTACTTGCCCACCCTTTATCAGGATTAATTGATTGATAATGAAAAATCTGTCGATATTTTATTGCCTGTGTCAGGGTTCCCTCCCCATTCTGAACTCTAGACTACAGATGTGGGGACCTGCATGAAAGACCCCCAAAGCTTATTTTTACCAGCTTAGGTTAAAAACTTTCCCAAGGCACAAATTTCGCCTTGTCCCTGAACAGCATGCTGCCACCACCAAGTGATTTAGACAAAGAACAGGGAAAGGACCACTTGGAGTTCCTATTTCCCCAAAATATCCCCCCAAGCGCTCACACCCCCTTTCCTGGGGAGGCTTGAGAATAAACAAGATGAGCACAAACCAGCCTTGGATTTTTAAGACCCAAAAACCCAATCAGATTCTTAAAAAACCAGAACTTTATTAGAAGAACAAAAAAAGATAAGAGAACAACTCTGTAAGATCAGAATGGAAGATAATCTTACAGGCAGTCAGATTCAAAACATAGAGAACTCCTCTAGGCAAAACCTTAAGTAACAAAAAGACACAAAAACAGGAATACACATTTCCTCCAGCACAGCGAATTTCACAAGCCCAAACAAAGAAAACCTAACGTATTTTCTAGCTAGATTACTAGAAGAGAAACTGAACTGGGTCCTGAGGATCTCAGTGCTGGGAAAAGGAGTTGGAATTTTCTCTTTCTGCCTCCAGACTGGCAGAATAGAAGTGGAACAATCCTTGGATATTACTTCATCTCAATAGCTTGACTTGTCTGTTGGGGTCCCACTTTCTGTGTGGGGGTAAGATCCAAGGGGCCCTCTGCAAATACAGAGGAACCAGGATTTTCTTCAATAGGGGAAATAACATGTAGCAATCTAACTTTTTTCTCATGTGTATTTGGTTATTCCATAAAATAATATACTACCTAACGAGCAAAATCATGAATAAAATCTACAGGCTGGGAAGCAGAAATCTTTATTGGAACCCTTTGCACTAGTATATATAATTTGTGCCATAAAATATGGTATTTGGCAAGTAGCTTATAAATGCATTAACAATTATTCTCTTGTTCCCCCCAGTGGATTCATAGTATAATCAATTACAGGTAATATTATTAAGCTTATATTCTATATATCAAGAACTCAGCTTTTTTCAAGTTTCTTTAGTCCATAATAATTTCTTCTTTCTGCTATATATAAAACAACAAAAATCTGTTTAATGAGGGCCTCAAAATCAGAACTGTGTTCGTTAGAAACAATATCGTTTTCCATTCCTACCAGAGGCACCAAAATACCAAATTACCAGTACTCACTTTCACCGCAAACCAAATCCAATAATTTTACCCATTTCAGGTCAGAGGTTCAGTACCTCAAAAAACATTGTTAATATCTATGGCATCAGCATCAGAAGAAACAAGTGGTGTAAAACAGTTAAAGAATTGGCTGCAGTATAAACAGCTGTCGGCCAAACCTGCCTACCGAACACCAATGCCAAGCTGCCAACATGGCAAGATGGTCACGGCAGCAAGATCAGAGAGGGTCATACTTAGTATTATAATTATTTGTTATGAATTAGATGGATTATTTGCCATTTTGTGTCTCTAAGTTGCAATTCAGAGCTACCCAAGGCCTAACATGCACTTATTCTGCCATCATTCTCAGTCATATCCAAATGGATTGCTATATATAGTAGGGTTGAGTTGTACCTTTGGGGCACCGCCCTGCATTGGAAGCGATGTACAGCTGCTTTGACTCAGGGGGAGCTAGGGAAAGTTAGGTCAAATGTTCCAAGGAGTTAAAAATCTCACCACAAAAGATGATATTTTGCTATGATTGGGAAGTCATGAACAAGTACTGTACAATAGTCCAGGGCCATTGTTGGCAGGCTAGGTGAGTAATTGTCCCATTAAACATCACATTTGGCTATAACCACGGTACTGGACTAGATGGACCAGTCATCCATGCTGCTTTGGAAATGCCTATTTCCCCATTAACATGCTTGGTAATTTCAACACAACATATACATAACACATCTGTGTGTTTTTAATTGTTTCTACAAAAATGTAATCCTAACTCTTTGGTTTCTTGCCTTCTATTTTTTATCCTCCCACAATGCCCTGAACTAAGGTCAAAGCATCACATTAGCTTTCCAGCCCTCACTGTGAGTTTTCTAGTAGTAATTTTAAGTCTGCCCCTTGACAGTGTTTTTTCCTGTTGCAAATGACTACATTTTTTGTAGCTTGGTGGCCAATTCAGCTCCTGATTTCAGAGGTGCAACTCCTGTTTAAATCCACGAGAGTTGTGCCTATAACAGAAAGAAGACAAGTTTGGGCCCTATATTCCTGAGGCTCTAAAAACTTTCAAGAATTATAATGGAAAGCAATGCGTACCAACACTGTTTATTCACATTAGTCCATTATACTATTCTATTATCTTATTGGTATATAGTAATCATTTTTATTGACACATTCACGCCCAATACAATATGAGGCTAACTGATCCAATGGAAATCAGCTTAAATAGATTAACATTTCAATATTTGTATTCAATATTAAGCTAACACACTTGCTAATATACCTAAACTGAATAATTACAGAATGTTGAACAATTATTCATTGTATTAACATTGTATTATATTAGCTAACTTAATAGCAAACATTGTCCTTGCATAATGCAATAATTTCTCTAACAGCTTTAAGAACAGTATATTTTTAGAGCTGACCAAACTAATTTAGCTCATAAAATATAATCCAAACTTCTCCAAGTTTTCTGGGGGCGTATCAAGTTTCTGGGAAAATCTGAAAACAGTTCATGGACGTGAAACTTGGGCTGTTCAGAGAAAAAAATGTTGTTTTAATGCATAATAAGAGATAACAGAGATTTGTAGTAAAGACTATATTTGTCCATCTCCAATTAAAAGCTTACAACTGACCGGTTAAAAAAAAGAAGTCCAAATTAGGAATGATTTTAAGTCTAAAAAGTGCTATTCGTTGAAATCAGACTCTGTTGTACTTTGAGTAAGATGCATCTTTTAAAAAGAAACACTATTAAGTCACTAACATATCGAAAGTAGGCCTATTTCAGGAATGGTGTAAAAGGTTGCATGTGTTAGTTTCACATTGCTAAGGGAGTGCGTCTCAGGGAGTTTAAGGCTACAGGTACCCCATGAGTTACGGCTAGGGTTCTCAGCTCACACAGGCAGCAGACTGAGGCTCTCTCTCATCTGAACTAGCACATTAAAAATAGTAACATAGCCACGGTAGCATAGGCAGTGGTGGCACCGGCTAACAGCCCCAAATTCAAGCGCTCCTGAACTCCGTGTGTATGTACTCGTGGCAACTAACCATGCTACTATTTTTAATGTGTTAGCTCAGATGAGAGCTAGCACTGGTAAGTCTATGTGAGCTGGGAATCAGACCCCCTAGCTTGTAGTGTAAAAATTGTTTAAGGTCACTCAGATTCTTCTGTCAGCTACACCCATGTCACGCCACAGATGTCGAATGCCATTGCACAAGTTTAGCACAGGACATATTCTCCACTGGGGGCGGAAGAAGTTTAATCAAGTGTAGAAGGAGTCTAAGTTGTTGCAACATACATTTTGAAGGGATGGAAAAAGATGTAAGTTATGCCAGTCTGGTCTCCCTTTATCCTTAGACTCATCTCTCAATTGAGTCCATTGTCATTAGCAATTAGAACAAGGGACTGGGAGTCATAATGTATGGATTGTATTCCCAGCTTGGCTACTAATTAATTGGGCAACATTAGGCCTCACAGAGAAGCTTTAAACTGTGCCTGTTTACCTGTCTGTAAATATGGGATAATGAAATATAATAGCTAAATCACAGGGCTTAACTAATTAATTTACTAATGTTTGAAAAATGCTTACATGTGCTCAGCTGATTCCACATACATACAAAGTGCCATGGTGAAAACCCCTGTTGCTCAGAAAATGGGACACACCTTAGTTGGATGTTCTATTGAAAACACACATTTTAAGCTCACTGCTAACATAAGAATCCCAATGAAAAATTGTAGCTGCTTCTGGAAGGGCTTTTCAAGGCTGAGGCGTGCCTAGGGAAACATTTGGATGACCACCCACCATTAGTGCAAAGGATTTACAATAGGTGCATTCCTTATGCTGAAGGAGACTTGCAGCAACATGTCAGATTTCTTAGCCCATCGTCACCCTTTTTGTGACATCTTAGTTTTTAACATTGTTTCTTACTGAAACATGGACTCTGTAAAAAACTCTTAATATTTAACCACAATTGTGAGGGATATTTGAGACAACTGAAAACATTTATAGATCTGTATCAATGATTTGCATGTAGCACAATGTTATTAAGGGCCAACCATATCATCCTAGGAGCATCCTGATTCCTCCTCACTGCTTCTCTTCTCTCCACAGTCATAGCCACAACCACATTTTGCAGGCAACTAACTTACTTTTCTGCTCATCTTTCAAAAGAGCCAAGTTCCTGGGGGCCCTTTGCTCGAATGGACAATTTCAGAAGCTCTAGTGACAATGAATAGAGAGGTCAAAACACTTGGCTGGATTTACGGAACATTAAGAGACTGCTGAAGCCATAGTGGTGGAATTAGGGCAGCCATTTAACCCAGCTACAGGGACCATGCTCCCAAGGTGAACATTTTGTGGCTAGTTGCTAAGTATCTACAAAATATCTCTACAATCCACAAACTGTAATCCTTCTCAGTTTGGAGACTGCTAATAGGGTTAGAGGTACAATACTAATAAGATGATGGCCCTAAAAGGTATGTATCTTGAATCCCTTGAGTGCCGTTTGCTTATCTGTAAGGCATTCTTAGAGGTTTAATTTTGAAAACCTCTATTGTAAAGATTCTCAGTGAACTATCATTCTATTATATATATGCTAAGCTTTTAATATAGCCACTTCCACATAAATAGATTTCCTCAGTGGAAAACAGATTTATTTTTTAACTGTATGATTTCTCATACTGTAATTTGATAACCATAATGCCAATAGGTTAATCATATTGATGAAGTACTAAGAGGGACTGTATTTAACACTGCTTACCCTGTGGAAAAGTAACCTGATTTACTGGGAACCTTTTCACCTTCAGTGGCAGGGGAATAACTGCTAGTTTGGCCCTATGTTCAAACATATAATTCCATAGGCTGGCATGTAACCAAAAGGCAATATTACCACTGAAGGATTGATCTGAATTAACAAGGTAAAAAAAGAAAGATCACAGCCTATTATGTAGCCTATATAAAAATACCAAATGTGAAGTTAACTCAAACTATGTCATTTAGGCAAATTATTTCCTTCATTCGGTCCACATAATTGTTAGCTCAGCTGTGATACAAGATTCCTAAGATCACTTGATGGTATTTGTATAGATTTTTTTAAGATTTGTATAATGATGAAATATGATTTGGTGCATACTTATAGCCTAAAGAACTATTTCCATAGTAATAAAAATGTATTAAGATGTAAATAACCATTCAGAAATATAAAGCTGCCAAGCAGTTGCCTCTGCACCTTTGACAAGCATCTGAGGAAGGTGAAAAAGGAAAATGGATAACATTTTTGCATGCAAGTTTCAAAAATAGTGGGGATGATTCTGCCAGCTTTGCGCACACTGAGTCACGTCCCTTATGCTACAAGTAGTCCCATGTAAGCACCCAGCTGAGAAAAATCCATGAACAAAGATGACAGAAATCCCTAAATAACAATACACTCATAATTATTGAAACAGATGCTTCACAATACCTCTGTGAAGTAGACCATCATTATTTAGATGGTAAGATCTCTGGGGCAGGGACTGTTTATTTTTTCTGTGTTTGTACAGTGCCTAGCACAACGGGCTCCTGGTTCATGACTGGGACTCCTAGGCACTACCGTAATACAAATAAAACATAATAATAAATAATCTGTGCAGTGCAGTCATGTGTCTGCTGTTAAACAGCAAGGACAAAAATGAGCTTTCCAGCTAACAGACATTTAATTACTTAACAGAACTTCTCAAACTATTCTCATGTCATTTTTTAATTTTTTGTTAAAAAATGAAAATAAGCACCAATTAACATTTCAAAAGATCAGAGCGGGTGAAAATGGCACGTGAGAGGGTTGGTGGTGCTCCAGAGAAAAGAGGACGAGTTGTGAGTACCCGGAGCAGCTGGAATACATGTGGTCTGGCATCTGGAGTCTTGTTTGTATGGCACATTACACTAATGGATATCTAGAGCTGAATAAAAGACCCATGGAAAACCTTAGTTTGGAGCCAAATCTGATGTGCTTCCTATGTCCCCTTTAGATCTGTGCTTATCATAAACTGCAATACCTCAATCCAGCACTTACCTGGAACAGAGAAGAATGGCAAGGAGGTGATAAAAGGCAGTTACCTCCTCTAAGCAGGCAGGCAAATACTGGTGCTGGCTAGCCTTTGTAATGGACATTAGAGAGACAAGGTGATGAGGTAATACCTTTCATTGGACCAATTTCTGTCAGTGAGGGAGACAAGCTTTGGAGCTACACAGACCGAAAGAAGAGCTCTGTGTGGCTCAAAGCTTGTCTCTTTCACCAGCAGAAGTTGGTCCAATAAAATATGTTACCTCCCCCACCTTGTCTCTTTAATATCTTGGGACCAACATGGCTACAGAAACACTGCAAACAACAATTTGTAATGGACAGTCATTTTCCAAACTGACAGCTGAAGACCACTCCACCCTCTCATGGGAATATAATAGACAGTGAATGGTGGCAAAGGCAGCTAAACAGGAGAAAGATCTTGGAGTCATCGTGGATAGTTCTCTGAAGATGTCCACACAGTGTGTAGTGGCAGTCAAAAAAGCTAATGGGATGTTAGGAATCATTAAAAAAGGGATAGAGAATAAGACGGAGAATATCTTATTGCCCTTATATAAACCCATGGGATGCCCACATCTTGAATACTGCGTACAGATGTGGTCCCCTCAATTCGAAAAAGATATACTGGCATTAGAAAAGGTTCAGAAAAGGGCAACTAAAATGATCAGGGGTTTGGAATGGGTCCCATATGAGGAGAGATTAAAGAGGCTAGGACTTTTCAGCTTGGAAAAGAGGAGACTAAGGGGGGATATGATAGAGGTATATAAAATCATGAGTGGTGTGGAGAAAGTGAATAAGGAAAAGTTATTTACTTGTTCCCATAATATAAGAACTAGGGGCCACCAAATGAAATTAATAGGCAGCAGATTTAAAACAAATAAAAGGAAGTTCTTCTTCACACAGCGCACAGTCAACCTGTGGAACTCCTTGCCTGAGGAGGTTGTGAAGGCTAAGACTACAACAGGGTTTAAAAGAGAACTGGATAAATTCATGGATGTTAAGTCCATTAATGGGTATTAGCCAGGATGGGTAAGGAATGGTGTCCCTAGCCTCTGTTTGTCAAAGGGTGGAGATGGATAGCAGGAGAGAGATCACTTGATCATTACCTGTTAGGTTCACTCCCTCTAGAGCACCTGGCATTGGCCACTGTCGGAAGACAGGATACTGGGCTGGATGGACCTTGGGTCTGACCCAATATGGCCATTCTTATGTTCTTATGTAACGACTGACATGTTTTTCTTGTGCAACATCATGTTTTGAAAGGGGAGAGGGGCTTATTACCTGCTGAGAAAGGAAGATGACTTGTTTGGGTCTTCTGAAGATGAGGCTGTTTCCTCATCCTGAGGAAAAGGAAATAGGAGCTAGGCCAGGGAAGGGGGAGAATCCACAAAACTCACAAAAGTAATCAGAATAAGAGGATAATAATAAATCAAGCAATTAAGTGAATGAGAGAAGTGAATGTGCAGTTTGAGGAGACATTGATAGACATACTAATGCTAATTTAGGGACAGATGATCCCCCTCTGTATTGTGCAGCATGAAGGGGAGAAGAGATGAGCAGATCTGTTGCTAGCTCTCACAATTTTATTGTGAGTCTTGTGATTTTGATGTTTTTCTCTAAAGCCCGAGTTCCTGGAGACATGAACACATGCCTTTTTTTTGATTAAATAACCTTCTAGTTCTCATGGTTGTAAAGAAAAGCTTGAAAATGTGACCATTAAACATCAAACACGAGAAGGCAAATATAAAATCGACAACTGCATTAGTTTTTAAAATCTCATGATTGTCAAGTCAATCATGTGATTTTGGCTCATAATTTTTAAACGCTTGGGGGGTTGGCAAGACTGTAGATAGGGAAAGAAAGGCCCCAAAAAACAGGAGAAGGGGAAATCCAGCCTAAGCAACATGTTTAGTCTTTCCACAAACTAATGCAAGACTGTCCTTATGAACTCTTAAAGGTGTATGTGTTGGGCCTAGAATTGCCTAGAGACCCCAAAACAGATTGTTTCTGAATGATGCTATCTTCAGATATCCTAAGCTGGAAAGGGTAGACTGGTATCTGCAAAGCTGAAGAAGGAAAGAAGAAAAAGAAGAAAATCTGTTTTAGAATGAAAGGACAGAAATTTCCAGAGTCACCAGTTTTTAGAAATTTCTAGGGTCATCATCTATGTCCATCTCGAAAGGGACATTGACAGGAGACTGATAAGTATAGACTTTTTCTCCTGTTACTGAATACTTGGTCAGGCAGTCTGCACTCTACTGTCACTATCTGTGATTCTCTAGGCCTCCAACCTGATGGAAAAATATCCAAGAAGAGCATGAAACTCATGCAGTTGAATTGCAAACAAGACTATGTAATTATAATACTCTTGTAATGTAGTAATTGCTAGTGAAAATATAAAAAACAGTCAGACAGACAAGGTACAGTTGTTACAAGTATATTTCTTGTGTTGCATTCAGTTTCTCTTTTGGCCTTGCAAACTTGAAATCTAATAACAAGGAAATGCCCTACGTTAAATCTGTCACATTCTTCCATTCCCTGCTGTGCTAATAGATATTGTGCCTTTCTCCATTTATGGTAGTGGTTGTTGATTTTTAGTAAGCCTCTAAGAAACATTTGCAAAGAAATTAAAAAACCTGGAAATGCAAGCTTTTTGGATCTCATTTCAATTTCATGAAAGCAGCCCGATTTCACACAAAAACATGTGAAATGTTATCTTCCTCTCAAAAGCAAGCAACAGTGAACCCACCTGAACTCCAATGTTCTAGTTTCAAGCAAACACCTTAAAATGTTCAATATTTCACATTCCAAAATGCAGAATTTCATTTGAAGTCCAAATGGTCAAACCAGAGAGATCATGCAAAGTCTCAAATATTTTAATGTTTCAATGACCCAAATAGCTTCCCCACGATATTTCATAAAAAGAAAAGAAAATCATGTTCACCCACCAGGCATGCTTTGGTAATATCACGTTTTCTGGTCTCTGAAACAACGATTGAGCTAATGCTATCTTCTTCATATTAGGTGGCTCTGTGTCATTAAGTTGCAAACTATGTATGTTATACAATGTGTTCACAGTGTAGGTCTGCTGTGCTGGGTTATTTGTTTGCAGGGAGCACTGAAACCCTGACAGAGGAGGGTTAGGTTTTAGATATTATGAGGGTGAGGAAGAACTCTCAATGCCATATCAATATTTTGTTTGGCAAGGACAGTTACTTCACAGAATTGCCAAGTTCTCTGGATTGTTGGGGCGCTTTTGATTTCGAAGCGGCTGCCCTGATTTGTGGAGGTTTATTGATAATGTTAGAGAATTTGAGAACATTTTCACTTAGTCCCCAAAGGGTAGAGGGATTTTTTCGCACAGAACCTTTCAAGAGAGGCTGTCAACACCTTAAAAGTGAGGAGGAGGAACTGACAAGTAAAGCCAGGCTCACAGCCAATACAGAGCAGCAGGTTAAAAGATCACAATGCATCTGATTTAAAACAGGATGGGCAATGTGTACCAACATTGCACGAGGATAACTGACAGAAGGAATGGTTATGACGTTGAATAAACCATACCAATCTTCCAGCCTGCACTGCCCTTCTCTGTTCCACTCCTAACTGAGCAGGATTTAGACCCCAGTATGGCCGGCAGTGGCTTGCACCATCTCACTTCCTTACCACAGGTGACTATTTGTTCATACCTATGGCCCTGATCCAGCAAACTTCTTAAGCAAGTCCATAACATTAAGCATGTCAATAGTCCCTATTGATTTCAATGGAACTACTAACCTGCCTCAAGTTAAGCACTTGTTTGCTGAATCAGGGCTGAATTCATTACACCACCTTTTACATGGTTCAGTGTAGCTGACTCTTGGCAGGTCCTCAAAAGTAACAGGCTAGAGTGCCTGAGATGCTAGAGTGAACGGCAATGTAAGAACCAGAACAGAATGACACCTCTCCTAATCCCACAGTGATGTCATAGTCTTGCTTCCTTTCCAGGCTTATACAGAGGGAACATTGTTTACTTTTACAGGTACAGTTCCATCCATTAAGGAGGAAGGGTACATTTCAATCAATCATAGGTTGACGGGGACCTCCCAGTGATGGTGCCAAAATTATCTTGACAGGTTATGGTGAAGGATATGTATTGCAGTATTTTATAACACCTTTGGGAATCAAAGCCATTTTATCCCCATCAATTACATAAAGCATAATGGAACAGTAAAATATTGTGAAGAATGCAGCACATTACGCAGATGCAAGGTTTTTTCCCTAGGTCTATAAGGGAGATGCCATCGATTCTGGAAGAGCATTTGCAATGAGAGTAGCATAGACCATGATCATTTAAGTGAGACACCTGCTGATACGCCCAGTTCTGTGTTTCCACTTGAAATTTTTGTCAAAAATGTTTTTATTTTACTTGGTGAGATTCATAGGCAGGCTCTACGAAGGACAGTTCCTGTTACCTGTAAACCTTTGGAACACATTTCTCAGGGAAAATATTTACTGATGTCTCTTTTATCAGAGATGTCACTAGAATAAAAATAATTTTCCAAGGCCAGAGTTGGCTAAAACACAGGCATCATGACAGAAGCCAATAATTCAGTGTAAGATATTGATGGTCACACATGCCGCTTTCCATTTTGAAAAGCAGCATCATTCTGCGAGGTGCAAGAACAGCCCATCTATCATCCCAAGCACATTAGGAATCCCTGCTATGGCACAGAATCTCTTTTTGATGTGCTATCACTGTTGTTGGCTACATGGCAAATTACTAGATTTAGTGTGTTGGCTAACCAAAGCAGCTGTTGCTGGTGTGAAAACCAGCACACTGGTGCCCACTGAGTCCCTGCTAGATTTCAGTTAAAGGCTCAAAAAGCACCAGTGGCATAACAAAAGAAAAATACCACATAACAACATAGAACATGGAAGTTTCTCTTCTAAGGCCCACACAACAGGTTCTACTCTTCATAACACTCTTAATTGCCTTTTAATTTACTACTCATTTATTTGGTGGATGCTGCAGAGCAATTCTGGTCAATCGAGAAGGGAAAATTTTGTTTATGGAAATCAGGAGCAAACCACATTTTGTTCTGCTCTTTTATCTCTCCTTTACTAACAGCACTCTAGCTATCTGCCGATGTTTGATTTGTGTTTCAGCATCCCCAGTGCTGTACCGCAATGGTCATTTTTTCTCATTGAGAAGAAGCAGTTACTTTTCTTAAATATTTAAATATGCTTATTTTAAATGGAAGCAGCTGTTCTGATTCAGGCAAAACTATTCTGATTTATGAGGGGCTGTTCAGCTATCTTGCCTAACTTTCCTTAAAAACACTAATCCGTTCCCCCATTCCCTTCCCTCCTCCCCACCCCCGCTCCTCCAAACTCTTTCTAGTTGACCAGCAGGTAGAATGGCAGGGCTTGTTATACTTCTGCACAAAATCAGCAGTGTCTCCTGACAGCTACTGTGAGGAAGTGCTGCCAAATCGAAAACCAGCTGAACACCATGTGGAACTGAGGGTGTGAAAGACCAGCAGGGAGGAGAGGCCTTCATCTGAAAAAACAAAACAAAACAACAATTAAAATATTTTTTATAAGCAGATGAGTGAGCTGAGGCTCTGGGGGAGAGCAAGAGACAAACAAGAGCTTCCTTCTTTGTGCAGTCTACAGATGCTTTTTATGTTGGCCCTAATTAGAGCTCATCAAAATTTTTCAACTGAAACATTTTCCCGCAAAAAACTGGTGTTTTGTCAAAAACAATATTTTGGCAGAGAAATCTCATTCTTTTACTACATGATTTAAAAAAAATAAAAAAATTAGAATCAAAACAAAAATTCATTTCATTTGGAAATTTTCCATTTTTAATGAAACATTTTTAGTGAAAATTTTGCATTTGAAGATTTTTGTGGGGGAAAAATTGGTTTCAACCAGCATCATCCTAATATTATGCTCCTGATCTGCTTGCTTTCTTCATGTTCTCTCCTTCTGGTGAGTCATTTGAAAATGTAAATATTTTTATACATAATAAGCATTATTAGCATTGTTATTTATTAAATTCTGAGAAGGGTCAAGATGGATCAGAATTTTATTTTTGTTTCCTTCTCTAGTTATGAATGGCTACATTTTGAAAAACGTCCACAGCCCATAAGCATGATGATCAAACTCAGTCTCATGAATGAATCAGACAACTTCTCCTCTGGACAAGTGCTTGGAATATTAGATTATACAGTCATTAAATTCAATGTGATAGAATGTTCCTATGACTTGGTGCATTAGGAGCTAAAGCATATTTCAAATTTAGTTCTGCTGAAAACTGTACTATTGAAGACTTTGCCTAGCACAGAGAGATGGATTGTCCCTGGCTGTCCTGTAAGGTTTTAAAAGTGTAAATGGCATAAGCAATTAAGAATAATTCCCAAATCACAGCATCTTTTTATTTTATTATTTTCACATTTAGATAATAAGAAAGAAACAAAGCAAGGCAGCACAGGGCCTTATCTTCTTGATCCAGCTGAAGTCAATAGAAGTTAAGAGTGTTTGGCACTTTCTTAAATATGTACCCAGAGTGAGAAAGACACAGAATTAAGCTTTCATCATTGCCTCCCAAAGAGTTACTTTGTAGTATATGGAAGGCAGTGCTGATTGCATCCCTTACTGAACAACCAAGCAACATAAATATTGAGCTGTGCAGTTTGCAATCAATTAAGAAGATATGGCATTGGACTGTGCAGGGTTTTTACTCTTTAAAAGAATAAATAAATATTTTTGCACCTTACCCAGTTCTCCCTTCAGGATCGTTAACCTGTGTCTTTAAGCTACAAATGGGCATACAGCATGTCAGAGCTGCCACAAAGTAGTTACTCAAATATTGGTAGACTGAGAGGTAACAGTTGGTAGGTTTGTGCTGTGCTCTTCATACTAATGCTTGTGATTTCTCTGTTTGTTTTCTCTCCCACCTATAGAAGATATTTAGTGCCAGTGGAGGTAAACAGCAGTCACTCCGCAACTGGAATAGTCCAGTCCTTCTCTACAGATCTGTGTCATCCCTGTGATGACAGCGATACAGATTAAACTTGAGATTTTCAAAAGCACTCAGTATTGACCTAACTCTGCTCTCATTGACGTGAATGGCAAAACCTCCATCGACTTCAATGGGAACACCGTGAGACCAACACAGAGGTTCTGGCAGAACTGTCTACTTTGTGCTTTTTATCTAATACAGGAAGGGAAAGAAGCAAAAAGATCATTGCCCTATTCACTGATCAGCCCCTGAGAATTCAAGGGAATTAGTTTGCTGTTCTTGTTTATTGCGAAGTGGCTGTGTGGTACTGGGTGCGAAACAGATGGATCTGAAGACATAGTCTTTCCCCTGAAGAGCTTATACTCAGAGCTGAGAAAATAATTGATATTTGATTCAGTGACCCCAAAAAAACTCCCAAAAGAACCAACCCAGGAAACAAATTATTTAGAGTCTAATTAACTAAAAATTTTGGGTCAAGCAAAATTTTTCAGTCCACGCAAAATATTGCCTCCCTCCCTCATTTCATTGGGTTTTCAGGACTTTTTTATCCTGTTAAAAATTGTATTTTAACAGTTCTTAAACTGTTACATGTCTTAACAAAGAAACATTTGTTAGCTAGCTACATTTCTTAACAAAATGTCATGTTGAAGTGAAAAGTCAAAACGGTTCATTTAGAAAATGTTGAAAGGAACCATTTTTACTTTTTCAGGTTTTTCTCCCCAATTCTATTTGGCCAAAAGGATTTGCTGAATTTATCCCACATTCATGAATAGTTTTGGTTGCCCTGAAGCTGCATTTTTTAGCAAATAATCGATTGAACCAAAAAACTTCACCCAGCTCTACTTATACTATAAAGAGAGACAAACAAAACATATAGAAAAAAAGTAGTGATTGAGATGAAAAGCAGAGTGTTTGGTGGAGTTAGGCAGTCACGTTGAGAGTGCCAGGGCCTTGTCAGGGTTTTGGGTTTTTTGTCTTCTTTTGAAAAGTGTATCTCAATTCTATATGAGGGTTGGGTAGGTGTCAAAGGCCTTTTAGGGTATGTTTACACTGCAATAAAAAACCCCGGACTGGCCTGTGCCAGCAAACTTGGGTTCGCAGGGATCGGGCTTCGGGGATGTTTCATTGCAAGGTAAACTTCTGGGCTTAGGCTGGCATCCAGGGTCCAGGACTATGTGAGGTGAGGGAGTCCCAGAGCTTGGGCTCCACCCCGAGCCTGGGAGTCTACACAGCAATGAAACAACCCCACAGCCCAAGCCCTGCGAGCCTGAGTCAGCTGGCATGGGCCAGCCACAAGTGTCTAGAGACACACCACAGCCACAAGTGTCTAGAGACACACCACAGCCACACCTTTGCTCTCCCAGGCCATGCGCACTACCCTGGGAGCAGGGAAGTGGGCGTAGGATCTACTACAGCAGTTCTGTGTTACCCTAAGATTAAGGAACTGTGTCTTCTGGCTTTTCAGAGTAGCACAAAGTAACAGGTGCAGGGAACCACATTATGAACCAAGGCATATGGAGCTGAGTGGAAGAAACCATGCAGACAGGAGTTGGAGAAGACACAAAGGCATAATTATCTGCCTGAATATATGTTTTATGCTGTGTTCATCAGCATGGTCACTGGTGTTGTCATCTTTTCTCTTTATTTGATTTTTATAAAAACAAACTTTCTGCCCAGGGTAGATAAAAGTTATTATGCCAGCCCACCTAGGTTCCCCTCTTCAGATTTGTATTTTATTTCACATAACTGCATAGCCCATACATAGGGCTACCACCCTAACGGTTAGGGTGGTAGCCTGGGACTTGGGACACCAGGGTTTAACTTTCTGCTCCATTGCAGACTTCCTATGTGACATTGGGCAAGTCACTTAATTTCTCTGTGACTTAGTTCCCCATCTGTAAAATGGGGATGTAGTTTATTTGCTTTGCAGGGGCATTAATGTATATACATTAAATACGGCAAGATGCTACAATAATGGGGACCAAGAGAAGTACCCAAGAGAGACAAACAGATATATGGGGCAGCAGACTATCAATTATACTGTAATAATTATTTATATACAGGAAAATCATCACTTGGTAAAGAAGAAAAAGACAAGCAGCAGCTCCTTCCACTGTCAGTCATCTGCCCTGATCAGCCTGCAGAGGTTTCTGCTGATACTAACCTCCAAGCCTCTTTGTCCCCCTTGCAAATAAGCAAGGGGACAGAATTTCACAGTTCAGTGTTTTTTTTTTTCTTGACTTCATCTTCCTGAATTGGAGTAACTACAATTTCAAACATACCTGAACTATGGACTAAACTCTTCCCTCAATGATACGGATACTGCCATTGGTGTGACACAAACTGGGTCCTGTATGTCTGCAATGCACATTCTAATACAAGTTATGCAACTCGATGAACAATTTTTTTCTTTTAATTCTCAAATATTTCTCTGAATCCATAAGAGCCAAATGTTGTTCCTATCTGGGTGTGTTATTAAAAAATTAATGGTCAGTTCTAGCTTTCACCCATGAATCAACTGAGTTCAGGTCACCATCTCCAACTTAGTAACCAAAACCCAGTATTCCCTGGACCACCAAGCAGGACTCTGGTTCTCATTTTCATATGTTCAGGAGTACTTTTACATTCATGTCATTTTGCTGTCCAGGCATTCATTTTCAAGCTTGCTCTCTCTGACCTTGTTGGAAGGTGAAGGAATAGTGTAGCTATGGGTCCTTATGTGAGTGTTATTCAGGTGCTGTATTATTGCAACAGTATCATGTCTGACAAATCAGCTTGTGTGATAATATTATGATAGATGAAACATGATAGGAGATTAGAATGATAGCCTGGAAATGCTTTAGAAACACACAGTGTCAGTTGTACTACTGTGGCTGGGCTGGGGGAGGAAAAATAGTTATGACTGAAGTGTAAAAAGTCTAAAATTTGCAGTTGTTTAAACTGTAGTACACTGTAAACAGAAAAGTGCTGTTAGTGAGCAAAGGGAAGAGCAAGAAAACAAATATCAAATCTTGCCAAGGCTAAGTATAATGTGTGTAAGCAGCAATGCTGTGTCACATACTTGGTTATATTGTAAGTGCAATAGCATGCACTGGTGTTGTATGGTATGAGAATTTCACTTCCGGATACAGTGAGTTTGACAAAACTCCAGGTTAAGAGGTTAGCTGCACTCTCAGGTCACTCTGAATAAGCAGTTTTTAACAGTTTTTGTTTTCCCTCTCTTTTAAAAGATGGTTACTGGAGTGGAGATAACAAATAGGATAAGGCAAATTGAGAAGAGACAAAGGTGAGAGGTTCAATGCAAAGACTAAAGATACCCCTCTCACCTTTGCTACCACTGATGGAGCTGCACTGGTGCTAGCAGAGGGAAATCTTTCAGAATAAATATAATGCAGACAAGACCACAGTCCTTTCTCTCTTTTTCAGAGCTCCTCTGTGTGAGCTTACGAATACAAGAAAAAAGAACCAAGTTAAAGCTATTTGCATGCTATTTGATGTGACTATTTAA